>NW_027669682.1:605000-759329 GCF_964212035.1 Myotis nattereri
TCCCTAAAGTGCCCGGAGTTGTAAATATTATCAGTTTGCTGGTCATTTCACGGCTATCCACTGGTAATGTCTGAGATTACAAGCGGCAGGAAATGTAGGAAGAATCTATTTACTTTTATTTCAAGTGGTTCTTCCAAGTTTTTAATCAATTCTGGAAACTCTAATTGCGTATTTTAAGAGTTTAACCACAACTAGAGAGTTTTCTTACAAATATGTACTGGAACCGTCAGGATTTTAACAGAGTCATACAAAAGTCGCCAGAGTAATGCGGCCTCAATTGTAAACATAAGCAGTACAGTACTCACTTACAGGCTTTCTACACAAATTTTGAGCTGTATAAACAAGAATTCCTAATATTTGAAAGCAAATTCAAGTGAAAACGCTCCCTAAAGTGCCCGGAGTTGTAAATATTATCAGTTTGCTGGTCATTTCACGGCTTTCCACAGGTAATGTCTGTGATTACAAACGGCAGGAAATGTAGGAAGAATCTATTTACTTTTATTTCAAGGGGTTCTTCCAAGTTTTTAATCATTTCTGGAAACTCTAATTGTGTATTTTAAGAGTTTTACCACAACTAGAGAGTTTTCTTACAAATATGTACTGGAACCGTCAGGATTTTAACAGAGTCATACAAAAGTCGCCAGAGTAATGTGGCCTCAATTGTAAACATAAGCAGTACAGTCCTCACTTACAGGCTTTCTACACAAATTTTGAGCTGTATAAACAAGAATTCCTAATATTTGAAAGCAAATTCAAGTGAAAACGCTCCCTAAAGTGCCCTGAGTTGTAAATATTATCAGTTTGCTGGTCATTTCACGGCTATCCACTGGTAATGTCTGTGATTACAAACGGCAGGAAATGTAGGAAGAATCTATTTACTTTTATTTCAAGGGGTTCTTCCAAGTTTTTAATCATTTCTGGAAACTCTAATTGTGTATTTTAAGAGTTTTACCACAAATAGACAGTTTTCTTACAAATATGTACTGGAACCGTCAGGATTTTAACAGAGTCATACAAAAGTCGCCAGAGTAATGGGGCCTCAACTGTAAACATACGCAGTTTAGACCTCACTTACAGGCTTTCTACACAAATTTTGAGCTGTATAAACATGAATTCCTAATATTTGAAAGCAAATTCAAGGGAAAACGCTCCCTAAAGTATCCGGAGTTGTAAATATTATCAGTTTGTTGGTCATTTCACGGCTATCCACTGGTAATGTCTGTGATTACAAACGGCAGGAAATGTAGGAAGAATCTATTTACTTTAATTTCAAGGGGTTCTTCCAAGTTTTTAATCATTTCTGGAAACTCTAATTGCGTATTTTAAGAGTTTTACCACAACTAGAGAGTTTTCTTACAAATATGTACTGGAACCGTCAGAATTTAAACAGAGTCATACAAAAGTCGCCAGAGTAATGCGGCCTCAATTGTAAACATAAGCAGTACAGTACTCACTTACAGGCTTTCTACACAAATTTTGAGCTGTATAAACAAGAATTCCTAATATTTGAAAGCAAATTCAAGTGAAAACGCTCCCTAAAGTGTCCGGAGTTGTAAATATTATCAGTTTGTTGGTCATTTCACGGCTATCCACTGGTAATGTCTGTGATTGCAAACGGCAGGAAATGCAGGAAGAATCTATTTACTTTAATTTCAAGGGGTTCTTCCAAGTTTTTAATCATTTCTGGAAACTCTAATTGCGTATTTTAAGAGTTTTACCACAACTAGAGAGTTTTCTTACAAATATGTACTGGAACCGTCAGGATTTAAACAGAGTCATACAAAAGTCGCCAGAGTAATGGGGCCTCAATTGTAAACATACGCAGTATAGACCTCACTTACAGGCTTTCTACACAAATTTTGAGCTGTATAAACAAGAATTCCTAATATTAGAAAGCAAATTCAAGTGAAAACGCTCCCTAAAGTGCCCTGAGTTGTAAATATTATCAGTTTGCTGGTCATTTCACGGCTATCCACTGGTAATGTCTGTGATTACAAACGGCAGGAAATGTAGGAAGAATCTATTTACTTTTATTTCAAGGGGTTCTTCCAAGTTTTCAATCATTTCTGGAAACTCTAATTGTGTATTTTAAGAGTTTTAACACAAATAGAGAGTTTTCTTACAAATATGTACTGGAACCGTCAGGATTTTAACAGAGTCATACAAAAGTCGCCAGAGTAATGGGGCCTCAACTGTAAACATACGCAGTTTAGACCTCATTTACAGGCTTTCTACACAAATTTTGAGCTGTATAAACAAGAATTCCTCATATTTGAAAGCAAATTCAAGTGAAAACGCTCCCTAAAGTGCCCGGAGTTGTAAATATTATCAGTTTGCTGGTCATTTCACGGCTTTCCACTGGTACTGTCTGTGATTACAAACGGCAGGAAATGTAGGAATAATCTATTTACTTTTATTTCAAGGGGTTCTTCCAAGTTTTTAATCATTTCTGGAAACTCTAATTGTGTATTTTAAGAGTTTTACCACAACTAGAGAGTTTTCTTACAAAGATGTACTGGAACCGTCAGGATTTTAACAGAGTCATACAAAAGTCGCCAGAGTAATGGGGCCTCAACTGTAAACATACGCAGTTTAGACCTCACTTACAGGCTTTCTACACAAATTTTGAGCTGTATAAACAAGAATTCCTCATATTTGAAAGCAAATTCAAGTGAAAACGCTCCCTAAAGTGCCCGGAGTTGTAAATATTATCAGTTTGCTGGTCATTTCACGGCTTTCCACTGGTACTGTCTGTGATTACAAACGGCAGGAAATGTAGGAATAATCTATTTACTTTTATTTCAAGTGGATCCTCCAAGTTTTTAATCATTACTCTAATTACGTATTTTAAGAGTTTTACCACAACTAGAGAGTTTTCTTACAAATATGTACTGGAACCGTCAGGATTTTAACAGAGTCATACAAAAGTCGCCAGAGTAATGAGGCCTCAATTGTAAACATAAGCAGTACAGTCCTCACTTACAGGCTTTCTACACAAATTTTGAGCTGTATAAACAAGAATTCCTAATATTTGAAAGCAAATTCAAGTGAAAACGCTCCCTAAAGTGCCCGGAGTTGTAAATATTATCAGTTTGCTGGTCATTTCACGGCTTTCCACAGGTAATGTCTGTGATTACAAACGGCAGGAAATGTAGGAAGAATCTATTTACTTTTATTTCAAGGGGTTCTTCCAAGTTTTTAATCATTTCTGGAAACTCTAATTGTGTATTTTAAGAGTTTTACCACAACTAGAGAGTTTTCTTACAAATATGTACTGGAACCGTCAGAATTTTAACAGAGTCATACAAAAGTCGCCAGAGTAATGCGGCCTCAATTGTAAACATAAGCAGTACAGTCCTCACTTACAGGCTTTCTACACAAATTTTGAGCTGTATAAACAAGAATTCCTAATATTTGAAAGCAAATTCAAGTGAAAACGCTCCCTAAAGTGCCCGGAGTTGTAAATATTATCAGTTTGCTTGTCATTTCACGGCTATCCACTGGTAATGTCTGTGATTACAAACGGCAGGAAATGTAGGAAGAATCTATTTACTTTTATTTCAAGGGGTTCTTCCAAGTTTTCAATCATTTCTGGAAACTCTAATTGTGTATTTTAAGAGTTTTACCACAAATAGAGAGTTTTCTTACAAATATGTACTGGAACCGTCAGGATTTTAACAGAGTCATACAAAAGTCGCCAGAGTAATGGGGCCTCAACTGTAAACATAAGCAGTTTAGACCTCACTTACAGGCTTTCTACACAAATTTTGAGCTGTATAAACAAGAATTCCTAATATTTGAAAGCAAATTCAAGTGAAAACGCTCCTTAAAGTGTCCGGAGTTGTAAATATTATCAGTTTGTTGGTCATTTCACGGCTATCCACTGGTAATGTCTGTGATTACAAACGGCAGGAAATGTAGGAAGAATCTATTTACTTTAATTTCAAGGGGTTCTTCCAAGTTTTTAATCATTTCTGGAAACTCTAATTGCGTATTTTAAGAGTTTTACCACAACTAGACAGTTTTCTTACAAATATGTACTGGAACCGTCAGGATTTAAACAGAGTCATACAAAAGTCGCCAGAGTAATGGGGCCTCAATTGTAAACATACGCAGTATAGACCTCACTTACAGGCTTTCTACACAAATTTTGAGCTGTATAAACAAGAAATCCTAATATTTGAAAGCAAATTCAAGTGAAAACGCTCCCTAAAGTGCCCGGAGTTGTAAATATTATCAGTTTGCTGGTCATTTCACGGCTATCCACTGGTAATGTCTGTGATTACAAACGGCAGGAAATGTAGGAAGAATCTATTTACTTTTATTTCAAGGGGTTCTTCCAAGTTTTTAATCATTTCTGGAAACTCTAATTGTGTATTTTAAGAGTTTTACCACAAATAGAGAGTTTTCTTACAAAGATGTACTGGAACCGTCAGGATTTTAACAGAGTCATACAAAAGTCGCCAGAGTAATGGGGCCTCAACTGTAAACATACGCAGTTTAGACCTCACTTACAGGCTTTCTACACAAATTTTGAGCTGTATAAACAAGAATTCCTAATATTTGAAAGCAAATTCAAGGGAAAACGCTCCCTAAAGTGTCCGGAGTTGTAAATATTATCAGTTTGTTGGTCATTTCACGGCTATCCACTGGTAATGTCTGTGATTACAAACGGCAGGAAATGTAGGAAGAATCTCTTTACTTTAATTTCAAGGGGTTCTTCCAAGTTTTTAATCATTTCTGGAAACTCTAATTGCGTATTTTAAGAGTTTTACCACTACTAGAGAGTTTTCTTACAAAGATGTCCTGGAACCGTCAGGATTTTAACAGAGTCATACAAAAGTCGCCAGAGTAATGGGGCCTCAACTGTAAACATACGCAGTTTAGACCTCACTTACAGGCTTTCTACACAAATTTTGAGCTGTATAAACAAGAATTCCTCATATTTGAAAGCAAATTCAAGTGAAAACGCTCCCTAAAGTGCCCGGAGTTGTAAATATTATCAGTTTGCTGGTCATTTCACGGCTATCCACTGGTAATGTCTGAGATTACAAGCGGCAGGAAATGTAGGAAGAATCTATTTACTTTTATTTCAAGTGGTTCTTCCAAGTTTTTAATCAATTCTGGAAACTCTAATTGCGTATTTTAAGAGTTTAACCACAACTAGAGAGTTTTCTTACAAATATGTACTGGAACCGTCAGGATTTTAACAGAGTCATACAAAAGTCGCCAGAGTAATGCGGCCTCAATTGTAAACATAAGCAGTACAGTACTCACTTACAGGCTTTCTACACAAATTTTGAGCTGTATAAACAAGAATTCCTAATATTTGAAAGCAAATTCAAGTGAAAACGCTCCCTAAAGTGCCCGGAGTTGTAAATATTATCAGTTTGCTGGTCATTTCACGGCTTTCCACAGGTAATGTCTGTGATTACAAACGGCAGGAAATGTAGGAAGAATCTATTTACTTTTATTTCAAGGGGTTCTTCCAAGTTTTTAATCATTTCTGGAAACTCTAATTGTGTATTTTAAGAGTTTTACCACAACTAGAGAGTTTTCTTACAAATATGTACTGGAACCGTCAGGATTTTAACAGAGTCATACAAAAGTCGCCAGAGTAATGCGGCCTCAATTGTAAACATAAGCAGTACAGTCCTCACTTACAGGCTTTCTACACAAATTTTGAGCTGTATAAACAAGAATTCCTAATATTTGAAAGCAAATTCAAGTGAAAACGCTCCCTAAAGTGCCCTGAGTTGTAAATATTATCAGTTTGCTGGTCATTTCACGGCTATCCACTGGTAATGTCTGTGATTACAAACGGCAGGAAATGTAGGAAGAATCTATTTACTTTTATTTCAAGGGGTTCTTCCAAGTTTTTAATCATTTCTGGAAACTCTAATTGTGTATTTTAAGAGTTTTACCACAAATAGACAGTTTTCTTACAAATATGTACTGGAACCGTCAGGATTTAAACAGAGTCATACAAAAGTCGCCAGAGTAATGGGGCCTCAATTGTAAACATACGCAGTATAGACCTCACTTACAGGCTTTCTACACAAATTTTGAGCTGTATAAACAAGAAATCCTAATATTTGAAAGCAAATTCAAGTGAAAACGCTCCCTAAAGTGCCCGGAGTTGTAAATATTATCAGTTTGCTGGTCATTTCACGGCTATCCACTGGTAATGTCTGTGATTACAAACGGCAGGAAATGTAGGAAGAATCTATTTACTTTTATTTCAAGGGGTTCTTCCAAGTTTTTAATCATTTCTGGAAACTCTAATTGTGTATTTTAAGAGTTTTACCACAAATAGAGAGTTTTCTTACAAAGATGTACTGGAACCGTCAGGATTTTAACAGAGTCATACAAAAGTCGCCAGAGTAATGGGGCCTCAACTGTAAACATACGCAGTTTAGACCTCACTTACAGGCTTTCTACACAAATTTTGAGCTGTATAAACAAGAATTCCTAATATTTGAAAGCAAATTCAAGTGAAAACGCTCCCTAAAGTGCCCGGAGTTGTAAATATTATCAGTTTGCTTGTCATTTCACGGCTATCCACTGGTAATGTCTGTGATTACAAACGGCAGGAAATGTAGGAAGAATCTCTTTACTTTAATTTCAAGGGGTTCTTCCAAGTTTTTAATCATTTCTGGAAACTCTAATTGCGTATTTTAAGAGTTTTACCACAACTAGAGAGTTTTCTTACAAATATGTACTGGAACCGTCAGGATTTAAACAGAGTCATACAAAAGTCGCCAGAGTAATGGGGCCTCAATTGTAAACATACGCAGTATAGACCTCACTTACAGGCTTTCTACACAAATTTTGAGCTGTATAAACAAGAAATCCTAATATTTGAAAGCAAATTCAAGTGAAAACGCTCCCTAAAGTGCCCGGAGTTGTAAATATTATCAGTTTGCTGGTCATTTCACGGCTATCCACTGGTAATGTCTGTGATTACAAACGGCAGGAAATGTAGGAAGAATCCATTTACTTTTATTTCAAGGGGTTCTTCCAAGTTTTTAATCATTTCTGGAAACTCTAATTGTGTATTTTAAGAGTTTTACCACAAATAGAGAGTTTTCTTACAAAGATGTACTGGAACCGTCAGGATTTTAACAGAGTCATACAAAAGTCGCCAGAGTAATGGGGCCTCAACTGTAAACATACGCAGTTTAGACCTCACTTACAGGCTTTCTACACAAATTTTGAGCTGTATAAACAAGAATTCCTAATATTTGAAAGCAAATTCAAGGGAAAACGCTCCCTAAAGTGTCCGGAGTTGTAAATATTATCAGTTTGTTGGTCATTTCACGGCTATCCACTGGTAATGTCTGTGATTACAAACGGCAGGAAATGTAGGAAGAATCTCTTTACTTTAATTTCAAGGGGTTCTTCCAAGTTTTTAATCATTTCTGGAAACTCTAATTGCGTATTTTAAGAGTTTTACCACTACTAGAGAGTTTTCTTACAAAGATGTCCTGGAACCGTCAGGATTTTAACAGAGTCATACAAAAGTCGCCAGAGTAATGGGGCCTCAACTGTAAACATACGCAGTTTAGACCTCACTTACAGGCTTTCTACACAAATTTTGAGCTGTATAAACAAGAATTCCTCATATTTGAAAGCAAATTCAAGTGAAAACGCTCCCTAAAGTGCCCGGAGTTGTAAATATTATCAGTTTGCTGGTCATTTCACGGCTATCCACTGGTAATGTCTGAGATTACAAGCGGCAGGAAATGTAGGAAGAATCTATTTACTTTTATTTCAAGTGGTTCTTCCAAGTTTTTAATCAATTCTGGAAACTCTAATTGCGTATTTTAAGAGTTTAAGCACAACTAGAGAGTTTTCTTACAAATATGTACTGGAACCGTCAGGATTTTAACAGAGTCATACAAAAGTCGCCAGAGTAATGCGGCCTCAATTGTAAACATAAGCAGTACAGTACTCACTTACAGGCTTTCTACACAAATTTTGAGCTGTATAAACAAGAATTCCTAATATTTGAAAGCAAATTCAAGTGAAAACGCTCCCTAAAGTGCCCGGAGTTGTAAATATTATCAGTTTGCTGGTCATTTCACGGCTTTCCACAGGTAATGTCTGTGATTACAAACGGCAGGAAATGTAGGAAGAATCTATTTACTTTTATTTCAAGGGGTTCTTCCAAGTTTTTAATCATTTCTGGAAACTCTAATTGTGTATTTTAAGAGTTTTACCACAACTAGAGAGTTTTCTTACAAATATGTACTGGAACCGTCAGGATTTTAACAGAGTCATACAAAAGTCGCCAGAGTAATGCGGCCTCAATTGTAAACATAAGCAGTACAGTCCTCACTTACAGGCTTTCTACACAAATTTTGAGCTGTATAAACAAGAATTCCTAATATTTGAAAGCAAATTCAAGTGAAAACGCTCCCTAAAGTGCCCTGAGTTGTAAATATTATCAGTTTGCTGGTCATTTCACGGCTATCCACTGGTAATGTCTGTGATTACAAACGGCAGGAAATGTAGGAAGAATCTATTTACTTTTATTTCAAGGGGTTCTTCCAAGTTTTTAATCATTTCTGGAAACTCTAATTGTGTATTTTAAGAGTTTTACCACAAATAGACAGTTTTCTTACAAATATGTACTGGAACCGTCAGGATTTAAACAGAGTCATACAAAAGTCGCCAGAGTAATGGGGCCTCAATTGTAAACATACGCAGTATAGACCTCACTTACAGGCTTTCTACACAAATTTTGAGCTGTATAAACAAGAAATCCTAATATTTGAAAGCAAATTCAAGTGAAAACGCTCCCTAAAGTGCCCGGAGTTGTAAATATTATCAGTTTGCTGGTCATTTCACGGCTATCCACTGGTAATGTCTGTGATTACAAACGGCAGGAAATGTAGGAAGAATCTATTTACTTTTATTTCAAGGGGTTCTTCCAAGTTTTTAATCATTTCTGGAAACTCTAATTGTGTATTTTAAGAGTTTTACCACAAATAGAGAGTTTTCTTACAAAGATGTCCTGGAACCGTCAGGATTTTAACAGAGTCATACAAAAGTCGCCAGAGTAATGGGGCCTCAACTGTAAACATACGCAGTTTAGACCTCACTTACAGGCTTTCTACACAAATTTTGAGCTGTATAAACAAGAATTCCTAATATTTGAAAGCAAATTCAAGGGAAAACGCTCCCTAAAGTGTCCGGAGTTGTAAATATTATCAGTTTGTTGGTCATTTCACGGCTATCCACTGGTAATGTCTGTGATTACAAACGGCAGGAAATGTAGGAAGAATCTCTTTACTTTAATTTCAAGGGGTTCTTCCAAGTTTTTAATCATTTCTGGAAACTCTAATTGCGTATTTTAAGAGTTTTACCACTACTAGAGAGTTTTCTTACAAAGATGTCCTGGAACCGTCAGGATTTTAACAGAGTCATACAAAAGTCGCCAGAGTAATGGGGCCTCAACTGTAAACATACGCAGTTTAGACCTCACTTACAGGCTTTCTACACAAATTTTGAGCTGTATAAACAAGAATTCCTCATATTTGAAAGCAAATTCAAGTGAAAACGCTCCCTAAAGTGCCCGGAGTTGTAAATATTATCAGTTTGCTGGTCATTTCACGGCTATCCACTGGTAATGTCTGAGATTACAAGCGGCAGGAAATGTAGGAAGAATCTATTTACTTTTATTTCAAGTGGTTCTTCCAAGTTTTTAATCAATTCTGGAAACTCTAATTGCGTATTTTAAGAGTTTAACCACAACTAGAGAGTTTTCTTACAAATATGTACTGGAACCGTCAGGATTTTAACAGAGTCATACAAAAGTCGCCAGAGTAATGCGGCCTCAATTGTAAACATAAGCAGTACAGTACTCACTTACAGGCTTTCTACACAAATTTTGAGCTGTATAAACAAGAATTCCTAATATTTGAAAGCAAATTCAAGTGAAAACGCTCCCTAAAGTGCCCGGAGTTGTAAATATTATCAGTTTGCTGGTCATTTCACGGCTTTCCACAGGTAATGTCTGTGATTACAAACGGCAGGAAATGTAGGAAGAATCTATTTACTTTTATTTCAAGGGGTTCTTCCAAGTTTTTAATCATTTCTGGAAACTCTAATTGTGTATTTTAAGAGTTTTACCACAACTAGAGAGTTTTCTTACAAATATGTACTGGAACCGTCAGGATTTTAACAGAGTCATACAAAAGTCGCCAGAGTAATGCGGCCTCAATTGTAAACATAAGCAGTACAGTCCTCACTTACAGGCTTTCTACACAAATTTTGAGCTGTATAAACAAGAATTCCTAATATTTGAAAGCAAATTCAAGTGAAAACGCTCCCTAAAGTGCCCTGAGTTGTAAATATTATCAGTTTGCTGGTCATTTCACGGCTATCCACTGGTAATGTCTGTGATTACAAACGGCAGGAAATGTAGGAAGAATCTATTTACTTTTATTTCAAGGGGTTCTTCCAAGTTTTTAATCATTTCTGGAAACTCTAATTGTGTATTTTAAGAGTTTTACCACAAATAGACAGTTTTCTTACAAATATGTACTGGAACCGTCAGGATTTTAACAGAGTCATACAAAAGTCGCCAGAGTAATGGGGCCTCAACTGTAAACATACGCAGTTTAGACCTCACTTACAGGCTTTCTACACAAATTTTGAGCTGTATAAACATGAATTCCTAATATTTGAAAGCAAATTCAAGGGAAAACGCTCCCTAAAGTGTCCGGAGTTGTAAATATTATCAGTTTGTTGGTCATTTCACGGCTATCCACTGGTAATGTCTGTGATTACAAACGGCAGGAAATGTAGGAAGAATCTATTTACTTTAATTTCAAGGGGTTCTTCCAAGTTTTTAATCATTTCTGGAAACTCTAATTGCGTATTTTAAGAGTTTTACCACAACTAGAGAGTTTTCTTACAAATATGTACTGGAACCGTCAGAATTTAAACAGAGTCATACAAAAGTCGCCAGAGTAATGCGGCCTCAATTGTAAACATAAGCAGTACAGTCCTCACTTACAGGCTTTCTACACAAATTTTGAGCTGTATAAACAAGAATTCCTAATATTTGAAAGCAAATTCAAGTGAAAACGCTCCCTAAAGTGCCCGGAGTTGTAAATATTATCAGTTTGCTTGTCATTTCACGGCTATCCACTGGTAATGTCTGTGATTACAAACGGCAGGAAATGTAGGAAGAATCTATTTACTTTTATTTCAAGGGGTTCTTCCAAGTTTTCAATCATTTCTGGAAACTCTAATTGTGTATTTTAAGAGTTTTAACACAAATAGAGAGTTTTCTTACAAATATGTACTGGAACCGTCAGGATTTTAACAGAGTCATACAAAAGTCGCCAGAGTAATGGGGCCTCAACTGTAAACATACGCAGTTTAGACCTCACTTACAGGCTTTCTACACAAATTTTGAGCTGTATAAACAAGAATTCCTAATATTTGAAAGCAAATTCAAGTGAAAACGCTCCCTAAAGTGTCCGGAGTTGTAAATATTATCAGTTTGTTGGTCATTTCACGGCTATCCACTGGTAATGTCTGTGATTACAAACGGCAGGAAATGTAGGAAGAATCTATTTACTTTAATTTCAAGGGGTTCGTCCAAGTTTTCAATCATTTCTGGAAACTCTAATTGTGTATTTTAAGAGTTTTAACACAAATAGAGAGTTTTCTTACAAATATGTACTGGAACCGTCAGGATTTTAACAGAGTCATATAAAAGTCGCCAGAGTAATGGGGCCTCAACTGTAAACATACGCAGTTTAGACCTCATTTACAGGCTTTCTACACAAATTTTGAGCTGTATAAACAAGAATTCCTCATATTTGAAAGCAAATTCAAGTGAAAACGCTCCCTAAAGTGCTCGGAGTTGTAAATATTATCAGTTTGCTGGTCATTTCACGGCTTTCCACTGGTACTTTCTGTGATTACAAACGGCAGGAAATGTAGGAATAATCTATTTACTTTTATTTCAAGGGGTTCTTCCAAGTTTTTAATCATTTCTGGAAACTCTAATTGTGTATTTTAAGAGTTTTACCACAACTAGAGAGTTTTCTTACAAAGATGTACTGGAACCGTCAGGATTTTAACAGAGTCATACAAAAGTCGCCAGAGTAATGGGGCCTCAACTGTAAACATACGCAGTTTAGACCTCACTTACAGGCTTTCTACACAAATTTTGAGCTGTATAAACACGAATTCCTCATATTTGAAAGCAAATTCAAGTGAAAACGCTCCCTAAAGTGCCCGGAGTTGTAAATATTATCAGTTTGCTGGTCATTTCACGGCTTTCCACTGGTACTGTCTGTGATTACAAACGGCAGGAAATGTAGGAATAATCTATTTACTTTTATTTCAAGTGGATCCTCCAAGTTTTTAATCATTACTCTAATTACGTATTTTAAGAGTTTTACCACAACTAGAGAGTTTTCTTACAAATATGTACTGGAACCGTCAGGATTTTAACAGAGTCATACAAAAGTCGCCAGAGTAATGCGGCCTCAATTGTAAACATAAGCAGTACAGTCCTCACTTACAGGCTTTCTACACAAATTTTGAGATGTATAAACAAGAATTCCTAATATTTGAAAGCAAATTCAAGTGAAAACGCTCCCTAAAGTGCCCGGAGTTGTAAATATTATCAGTTTGCTGGTCATTTCACGGCTTTCCACAGGTAATGTCTGTGATTACAAACGGCAGGAAATGTAGGAAGAATCTATTTACTTTTATTTCAAGGGGTTCTTCCAAGTTTTTAATCATTTCTGGAAACTCTAATTGTGTATTTTAAGAGTTTTACCACAACTAGAGAGTTTTCTTACAAATATGTACTGGAACCGTCAGAATTTTAACAGAGTCATACAAAAGTCGCCAGAGTAATGCGGCCTCAATTGTAAACATAAGCAGTACAGTCCTCACTTACAGGCTTTCTACACAAATTTTGAGCTGTATAAACAAGAATTCCTAATATTTGAAAGCAAATTCAAGTGAAAACGCTCCCTAAAGTGCCCGGAGTTGTAAATATTATCAGTTTGCTGGTCATTTCACGGCTATCCACTGGTAATGTCTGTGATTACAAACGGCAGGAAATGTAGGAAGAATCTATTTACTTTTATTTCAAGGGGTTCTTCCAAGTTTTTAATCATTTCTGGAAACTCTAATTGTGTATTTTAAGAGTTTTACCACAAATAGAGAGTTTTCTTACAAAGATGTACTGGAACCGTCAGGATTTTAACAGAGTCATACAAAAGTCGCCAGAGTAATGGGGCCTCAACTGTAAACATACGCAGTTTAGACCTCACTTACAGGCTTTCTACACAAATTTTGAGCTGTATAAACAAGAATTCCTAATATTTGAAAGCAAATTCAAGTGAAAACGCTCCCTAAAGTGTCCGGAGTTGTAAATATTATCAGTTTGTTGGTCATTTCACGGCTATCCACTGGTAATGTCTGTGATTACAAACGGCAGGAAATGTAGGAAGAATCTCTTTACTTTAATTTCAAGGGGTTCTTCCAAGTTTTTAATCATTTCTGGAAACTCTAATTGCGTATTTTAAGAGTTTTACCACTACTAGAGAGTTTTCTTACAAAGATGTCCTGGAACCGTCAGGATTTTAACAGAGTCATACAAAAGTCGCCAGAGTAATGGGCCTCAACTGTAAACATACGCAGTTTAAACCTCACTTACAGGCTTTCTACACAAATTTTGAGCTGTATAAACAAGAATTCCTCATATTTGAAAGCAAATTCAAGTGAAAACGCTCCCTAAAGTGCCCGGAGTTGTAAATATTATCAGTTTGCTGGTCATTTCACGGCTATCCACTGGTAATGTCTGACATTACAAGCGGCAGGAAATGTAGGAAGAATCTATTTACTTTTATTTCAAGTGGTTCTTCCAAGTTTTTAATCAATTCTGGAAACTCTAATTGCGTATTTTAAGAGTTTAACCACAACTAGAGAGTTTTCTTACAAATATGTACTGGAACCGTCAGAATTTTAACAGAGTCATACAAAAGTCGCCAGAGTAATGCGGCCTCAATTGTAAACATAAGCAGTACAGTCCTCACTTACAGGCTTTCTACACAAATTTTGAGCTGTATAAACAAGAATTCCTAATATTTGAAAGCAAATTCAAGTGAAAACGCTCCCTAAAGTGCCCTGAGTTGTAAATATTATCAGTTTGCTGGTCATTTCACGGCTATCCACTGGTAATGTCTGTGATTACAAACGGCAGGAAATGTAGGAAGAATCTATTTACTTTTATTTCAAGGGGTTGTTCCAAGTTTTTAATCATTTCTGGAAACTCTAATTGTGTATTTTAAGAGTTTTACCACAAATAGAGAGTTTTCTTACAAATATGTACTGGAACCGTCAGGATTTTAACAGAGTCATACAAAAGTCGCCAGAGTAATGGGGCCTCAACTGTAAACATACGCAGTTTAGACCTCACTTACAGGCTTTCTACACAAATTTTGAGCTGTATAAACATGAATTCCTAATATTTGAAAGCAAATTCAAGGGAAAACGCTCCCTAAAGTGTCCGGAGTTGTAAATATTATCAGTTTGTTGGTCATTTCACGGCTATCCACTGGTAATGTCTGTGATTACAAACGGCAGGAAATGTAGGAAGAATCTATTTACTTTAATTTCAAGGGGTTCTTCCAAGTTTTTAATCATTTCTGGAAACTCTAATTGCGTATTTTAAGAGTTTTACCACAACTAGAGAGTTTTCTTACAAATATGTACTGGAACCGTCAGGATTTAAACAGAGTCATACAAAAGTCGCCAGAGTAATGCGGCCTCAATTGTAAACATAAGCAGTACAGTCCTCACTTACAGGCTTTCTACACAAATTTTGAGCTGTATAAACAAGAATTCCTAATATTTGAAAGCAAATTCAAGTGAAAACGCTCCCTAAAGTGCCCGGAGTTGTAAATATTATCAGTTTGCTTGTCATTTCACGGCTATCCACTGGTAATGTCTGTGATTACAAACGGCAGGAAATGTAGGAAGAATCTATTTACTTTTATTTCAAGGGGTTCTTCCAAGTTTTCAATCATTTCTGGAAACTCTAATTGTGTATTTTAAGAGTTTTAACACAAATAGAGAGTTTTCTTACAAATATGTACTGGAACCGTCAGGATTTTAACAGAGTCATACAAAAGTCGCCAGAGTAATGGGGCCTCAACTGTAAACATACGCAGTTTAGACCTCACTTACAGGCTTTCTACACAAATTTTGAGCTGTATAAACAAGAATTCCTAATATTTGAAAGCAAATTCAAGTGAAAACGCTCCCTAAAGTGTCCGGAGTTGTAAATATTATCAGTTTGTTGGTCATTTCACGGCTATCCACTGGTAATGTCTGTGATTACAAACGGCAGGAAATGTAGGAAGAATCTATTTACTTTAATTTCAAGGGGTTCTTCCAAGTTTTTAATCATTTCTGGAAACTCTAATTGCGTATTTTAAGAGTTTTACCACAACTAGAGAGTTTTCTTACAAATATGTACTGGAACCGTCAGGATTTAAACAGAGTCATACAAAAGTCGCCAGAGTAATGGGGCCTCAATTGTAAACATACGCAGTATAGACCTCACTTACAGGCTTTCTACACAAATTTTGAGCTGTATAAACAAGAATTCCTAATATTAGAAAGCAAATTCAAGTGAAAACGCTCCCTAAAGTGTCCGGAGTTGTAAATATTATCAGTTTGTTGGTCATTTCAGGGCTATCCACTGGTAATGTCTGTGATTACAAACGGCAGGAAATGTAGGAAGAATCTATTTACTTTAATTTCAAGGGGTTCTTCCAAGTTTTTAATCATTTCTGGAAACTCTAATTGCGTATTTTAAGAGTTTTACCACTACTAGAGAGTTTTCTTACAAAGATGTCCTGGAACCGTCAGGATTTTAACAGAGTCATACAAAAGTCGCCAGAGTAATGCGGCCTCAATTGTAAACATAAGCAGTACAGTCCTCACTTACAGGCTTTCTACACAAATTTTGAGCTGTATAAACAAGAATTCCTAATATTTGAAAGCAAATTCAAGTGAAAACGCTCCCTAAAGTGCCCTGAGTTGTAAATATTATCAGTTTGCTGGTCATTTCACGGCTATCCACTGGTAATGTCTGTGATTACAAACGGCAGGAAATGTAGGAAGAATCTATTTACTTTTATTTCAAGGGGTTCTTCCAAGTTTTTAATCATTTCTGGAAACTCTAATTGTGTATTTTAAGAGTTTTACCACAAATAGACAGTTTTCTTACAAATATGTACTGGAACCGTCAGGATTTAAACAGAGTCATACAAAAGTCGCCAGAGTAATGGGGCCTCAATTGTAAACATACGCAGTATAGACCTCACTTACAGGCTTTCTACACAAATTTTGAGCTGTATAAACAAGAAATCCTAATATTTGAAAGCAA
This sequence comes from Myotis nattereri, assembly GCF_964212035.1. Lineage (NCBI taxonomy): Eukaryota > Metazoa > Chordata > Mammalia > Chiroptera > Vespertilionidae > Myotis > Myotis nattereri. Next base: position 621,439 of record NW_027669682.1, read on the forward strand.
ATTCAAGTGAAAACGCTCCCTAAAGTGCCCGGAGTTGTAAATATTATCAGTTTGCTGGTCATTTCACGGCTATCCACTGGTAATGTCTGTGATTACAAACGGCAGGAAATGTAGGAAGAATCTATTTACTTTTATTTCAAGGGGTTCTTCCAAGTTTTTAATCATTTCTGGAAACTCTAATTGTGTATTTTAAGAGTTTTACCACTACTAGAGAGTTTTCTTACAAAGATGTCCTGGAACCGTCAGGATTTTAACAGAGTCATACAAAAGTCGCCAGAGTAATGGGGCCTCAACTGTAAACATACGCAGTTTAGACCTCACTTACAGGCTTTCTACACAAATTTTGAGCTGTATAAACAAGAATTCCTCATATTTGAAAGCAAATTCAAGTGAAAACGCTCCCTAAAGTGCCCGGAGTTGTAAATATTATCAGTTTGCTGGTCATTTCACGGCTATCCACTGGTAATGTCTGAGATTACAAGCGGCAGGAAATGTAGGAAGAATCTATTTACTTTTATTTCAAGTGGTTCTTCCAAGTTTTTAATCAATTCTGGAAACTCTAATTGCGTATTTTAAGAGTTTAACCACAACTAGAGAGTTTTCTTACAAATATGTACTGGAACCGTCAGGATTTTAACAGAGTCATACAAAAGTCGCCAGAGTAATGCGGCCTCAATTGTAAACATAAGCAGTACAGTACTCACTTACAGGCTTTCTACACAAATTTTGAGCTGTATAAACAAGAATTCCTAATATTTGAAAGCAAATTCAAGTGAAAACGCTCCCTAAAGTGCCCGGAGTTGTAAATATTATCAGTTTGCTGGTCATTTCACGGCTTTCCACAGGTAATGTCTGTGATTACAAACGGCAGGAAATGTAGGAAGAATCTATTTACTTTTATTTCAAGGGGTTCTTCCAAGTTTTTAATCATTTCTGGAAACTCTAATTGTGTATTTTAAGAGTTTTACCACAACTAGAGAGTTTTCTTACAAATATGTACTGGAACCGTCAGGATTTTAACAGAGTCATACAAAAGTCGCCAGAGTAATGCGGCCTCAATTGTAAACATAAGCAGTACAGTCCTCACTTACAGGCTTTCTACACAAATTTTGAGCTGTATAAACAAGAATTCCTAATATTTGAAAGCAAATTCAAGTGAAAACGCTCCCTAAAGTGCCCTGAGTTGTAAATATTATCAGTTTGCTGGTCATTTCACGGCTATCCACTGGTAATGTCTGTGATTACAAACGGCAGGAAATGTAGGAAGAATCTATTTACTTTTATTTCAAGGGGTTCTTCCAAGTTTTTAATCATTTCTGGAAACTCTAATTGTGTATTTTAAGAGTTTTACCACAAATAGAGAGTTTTCTTACAAATATGTACTGGAACCGTCAGGATTTAAACAGAGTCATACAAAAGTCGCCAGAGTAATGGGGCCTCAACTGTAAACATACGCAGTTTAGACCTCACTTACAGGCTTTCTACACAAATTTTGAGCTGTATAAACATGAATTCCTAATATTTGAAAGCAAATTCAAGGGAAAACGCTCCCTAAAGTGTCCGGAGTTGTAAATATTATCAGTTTGTTGGTCATTTCACGGCTATCCACTGGTAATGTCTGTGATTACAAACGGCAGGAAATGTAGGAAGAATCTATTTACTTTAATTTCAAGGGGTTCTTCCAAGTTTTTAATCATTTCTGGAAACTCTAATTGCGTATTTTAAGAGTTTTACCACAACTAGAGAGTTTTCTTACAAATATGTACTGGAACCGTCAGAATTTAAACAGAGTCATACAAAAGTCGCCAGAGTAATGCGGCCTCAATTGTAAACATAAGCAGTACAGTCCTCACTTACAGGCTTTCTACACAAATTTTGAGCTGTATAAACAAGAATTCCTAATATTTGAAAGCAAATTCAAGTGAAAACGCTCCCTAAAGTGCCCGGAGTTGTAAATATTATCAGTTTGCTTGTCATTTCACGGCTATCCACTGGTAATGTCTGTGATTACAAACGGCAGGAAATGTAGGAAGAATCTATTTACTTTTATTTCAAGGGGTTCTTCCAAGTTTTCAATCATTTCTGGAAACTCTAATTGTGTATTTTAAGAGTTTTAACACAAATAGAGAGTTTTCTTACAAATATGTACTGGAACCGTCAGGATTTTAACAGAGTCATACAAAAGTCGCCAGAGTAATGGGGCCTCAACTGTAAACATACGCAGTTTAGACCTCACTTACAGGCTTTCTACACAAATTTTGAGCTGTATAAACAAGAATTCCTAATATTTGAAAGCAAATTCAAGTGAAAACGCTCCCTAAAGTGTCCGGAGTTGTAAATATTATCAGTTTGTTGGTCATTTCACGGCTATCCACTGGTAATGTCTGTGATTACAAACGGCAGGAAATGTAGGAAGAATCTATTTACTTTAATTTCAAGGGGTTCGTCCAAGTTTTCAATCATTTCTGGAAACTCTAATTGTGTATTTTAAGAGTTTTAACACAAATAGAGAGTTTTCTTACAAATATGTACTGGAACCGTCAGGATTTTAACAGAGTCATACAAAAGTCGCCAGAGTAATGGGGCCTCAACTGTAAACATACGCAGTTTAGACCTCATTTACAGGCTTTCTACACAAATTTTGAGCTGTATAAACAAGAATTCCTCATATTTGAAAGCAAATTCAAGTGAAAACGCTCCCTAAAGTGCCCGGAGTTGTAAATATTATCAGTTTGCTGGTCATTTCACGGCTTTCCACTGGTACTGTCTGTGATTACAAACGGCAGGAAATGTAGGAATAATCTATTTACTTTTATTTCAAGGGGTTCTTCCAAGTTTTTAATCATTTCTGGAAACTCTAATTGTGTATTTTAAGAGTTTTACCACAACTAGAGAGTTTTCTTACAAAGATGTACTGGAACCGTCAGGATTTTAACAGAGTCATACAAAAGTCGCCAGAGTAATGGGGCCTCAACTGTAAACATACGCAGTTTAGACCTCACTTACAGGCTTTCTACACAAATTTTGAGCTGTATAAACACGAATTCCTCATATTTGAAAGCAAATTCAAGTGAAAACGCTCCCTAAAGTGCCCGGAGTTGTAAATATTATCAGTTTGCTGGTCATTTCACGGCTTTCCACTGGTACTGTCTGTGATTACAAACGGCAGGAAATGTAGGAATAATCTATTTACTTTTATTTCAAGTGGATCCTCCAAGTTTTTAATCATTACTCTAATTACGTATTTTAAGAGTTTTACCACAACTAGAGAGTTTTCTTACAAATATGTACTGGAACCGTCAGGATTTTAACAGAGTCATACAAAAGTCGCCAGAGTAATGCGGCCTCAATTGTAAACATAAGCAGTACAGTCCTCACTTACAGGCTTTCTACACAAATTTTGAGATGTATAAACAAGAATTCCTAATATTTGAAAGCAAATTCAAGTGAAAACGCTCCCTAAAGTGCCCGGAGTTGTAAATATTATCAGTTTGCTGGTCATTTCACGGCTTTCCACAGGTAATGTCTGTGATTACAAACGGCAGGAAATGTAGGAAGAATCTATTTACTTTTATTTCAAGGGGTTCTTCCAAGTTTTTAATCATTTCTGGAAACTCTAATTGTGTATTTTAAGAGTTTTACCACAACTAGAGAGTTTTCTTACAAATATGTACTGGAACCGTCAGAATTTTAACAGAGTCATACAAAAGTCGCCAGAGTAATGCGGCCTCAATTGTAAACATAAGCAGTACAGTCCTCACTTACAGGCTTTCTACACAAATTTTGAGCTGTATAAACAAGAATTCCTAATATTTGAAAGCAAATTCAAGTGAAAACGCTCCCTAAAGTGCCCGGAGTTGTAAATATTATCAGTTTGCTGGTCATTTCACGGCTATCCACTGGTAATGTCTGTGATTACAAACGGCAGTAAATGTAGGAAGAATCTATTTACTTTTATTTCAAGGGGTTCTTCCAAGTTTTTAATCATTTCTGGAAACTCTAATTGTGTATTTTAAGAGTTTTACCACAAATAGAGAGTTTTCTTACAAAGATGTACTGGAACCGTCAGGATTTTAACAGAGTCATACAAAAGTCGCCAGAGTAATGGGGCCTCAACTGTAAACATACGCAGTTTAGACCTCACTTACAGGCTTTCTACACAAATTTTGAGCTGTATAAACAAGAATTCCTAATATTTGAAAGCAAATTCAAGTGAAAACGCTCCCTAAAGTGTCCGGAGTTGTAAATATTATCAGTTTGTTGGTCATTTCACGGCTATCCACTGGTAATGTCTGTGATTACAAACGGCAGGAAATGTAGGAAGAATCTCTTTACTTTAATTTCAAGGGGTTCTTCCAAGTTTTTAATCATTTCTGGAAACTCTAATTGCGTATTTTAAGAGTTTTACCACTACTAGAGAGTTTTCTTACAAAGATGTCCTGGAACCGTCAGGATTTTAACAGAGTCATACAAAAGTCGCCAGAGTAATGGGGCCTCAACTGTAAACATACGCAGTTTAAACCTCACTTACAGGCTTTCTACACAAATTTTGAGCTGTATAAACAAGAATTCCTCATATTTGAAAGCAAATTCAAGTGAAAACGCTCCCTAAAGTGCCCGGAGTTGTAAATATTATCAGTTTGCTGGTCATTTCACGGCTATCCACTGGTAATGTCTGACATTACAAGCGGCAGGAAATGTAGGAAGAATCTATTTACTTTTATTTCAAGTGGTTCTTCCAAGTTTTTAATCAATTCTGGAAACTCTAATTGCGTATTTTAAGAGTTTAACCACAACTAGAGAGTTTTCTTACAAATATGTACTGGAACCGTCAGAATTTTAACAGAGTCATACAAAAGTCGCCAGAGTAATGCGGCCTCAATTGTAAACATAAGCAGTACAGTCCTCACTTACAGGCTTTCTACACAAATTTTGAGCTGTATAAACAAGAATTCCTAATATTTGAAAGCAAATTCAAGTGAAAACGCTCCCTAAAGTGCCCTGAGTTGTAAATATTATCAGTTTGTTGGTCATTTCACGGCTATCCACTGGTAATGTCTGTGATTACAAACGGCAGGAAATGTAGGAAGAATCTATTTACTTTAATTTCAAGGGGTTCTTCCAAGTTTTTAATCATTTCTGGAAACTCTAATTGCGTATTTTAAGAGTTTTACCACAACTAGAGAGTTTTCTTACAAATATGTACTGGAACCGTCAGGATTTAAACAGAGTCATACAAAAGTCGCCAGAGTAATGCGGCCTCAATTGTAAACATAAGCAGTACAGTCCTCACTTACAGGCTTTCTACACAAATTTTGAGCTGTATAAACAAGAATTCCTAATATTTGAAAGCAAATTCAAGTGAAAACGCTCCCTAAAGTGCCCGGAGTTGTAAATATTATCAGTTTGCTTGTCATTTCACGGCTATCCACTGGTAATGTCTGTGATTACAAACGGCAGGAAATGTAGGAAGAATCTATTTACTTTTATTTCAAGGGGTTCTTCCAAGTTTTCAATCATTTCTGGAAACTCTAATTGTGTATTTTAAGAGTTTTAACACAAATAGAGAGTTTTCTTACAAATATGTACTGGAACCGTCAGGATTTTAACAGAGTCATACAAAAGTCGCCAGAGTAATGGGGCCTCAACTGTAAACATACGCAGTTTAGACCTCACTTACAGGCTTTCTACACAAATTTTGAGCTGTATAAACAAGAATTCCTAATATTTGAAAGCAAATTCAAGTGAAAACGCTCCCTAAAGTGTCCGGAGTTGTAAATATTATCAGTTTGTTGGTCATTTCACGGCTATCCACTGGTAATGTCTGTGATTACAAACGGCAGGAAATGTAGGAAGAATCTATTTACTTTAATTTCAAGGGGTTCTTCCAAGTTTTTAATCATTTCTGGAAACTCTAATTGCGTATTTTAAGAGTTTTACCACAACTAGAGAGTTTTCTTACAAATATGTACTGGAACCGTCAGGATTTAAACAGAGTCATACAAAAGTCGCCAGAGTAATGGGGCCTCAATTGTAAACATACGCAGTATAGACCTCACTTACAGGCTTTCTACACAAATTTTGAGCTGTATAAACAAAAATTCCTAATATTAGAAAGCAAATTCAAGTGAAAACGCTCCCTAAAGTGTCCGGAGTTGTAAATATTATCAGTTTGTTGGTCATTTCACGGCTATCCACTGGTAATGTCTGTGATTACAAACGGCAGGAAATGTAGGAAGAATCTATTTACTTTTATTTCAAGTGGTTCTTCCAAGTTTTTAATCAATTCTGGAAACTCTAATTGCGTATTTTAAGAGTTTAACCACAACTAGAGAGTTTTCTTACAAATATGTACTGGAACCGTCAGGATTTTAACAGAGTCATACAAAAGTCGCCAGAGTAATGGGTCCTCAACTGTAAACATACGCAGTTTAGACCTCATTTACAGGCTTTCTACTCAAATTTTGAGCTGTATAAACAAGAATTCCTCATATTTGAAAGCAAATTCAAGTGAAAACGCACCCTAAAGTGCCCGGAGTTGTAAATATTATCAGTTTGCTGGTCATTTCACGGCTATCCACTGGTAATGTCTGTGATTACAAAGGGCAGGAAATGTAGGAAGAATCTATTTACTTTTATTTCAAGTGGTTCTTCCAAGTTTTTAATCAATTCTGGAAACTCTAATTGCATATTTTAAGAGTTTAACCACAACTAGAGAGTTTTCTTACAAATATGTACTGGAACCGTCAGGATTTTAACAGAGTCATACAAAAGTCGCCAGAGTAATGGGGCCTCAACTGTAAACATACGCAGTTTAGACCTCATTTACAGGCTTTCTACACAAATTTTGAGCTGTATAAACAAGAATTCCTCATATTTGAAAGCAAATTCAAGTGAAAACGCTCCCTAAAGTGCCCGGAGTTGTAAATATTATCAGTTTGCTGGTCATTTCACGGCTTTCCACTGGTACTGTCTGTGATTACAAACGGCAGGAAATGTAGGAATAATCTATTTACTTTTATTTCAAGGGGTTCTTCCAAGTTTTTAATCATTTTTGGAAACTCTAATTGTGTATTTTAAGAGTTTTACCACAACTAGAGAGTTTTCTTACAAAGATGTACTGGAACCGTCAGGATTTTAAAAGAGTCATACAAAAGTCGCCAGAGTAATGGGGCCTCAACTGTAAACATACGCAGTTTAGACCTCACTTACAGGCTTTCTACACAAATTTTGAGCTGTATAAACAAGAATTCCTCATATTTGAAAGCAAATTCAAGTGAAAACGCTCCCTAAAGTGCCCGGAGTTGTAAATATTATCAGTTTGCTGGTCATTTCACGGCTTTCCACTGGTACTGTCTGTGATTACAAACGGCAGGAAATGTAGGAATAATCTATTTACTTTTATTTCAAGTGGATCCTCCAAGTTTTTAATCATTACACTAATTACGTATTTTAAGAGTTTTACCACAACTAGAGAGTTTTCTTACAAATATGTACTTGAACCATCAGGATTTTAACAGAGTCATACAAAAGTCGCCAGAGTAATGGGGCCTCAACTGTAAACATACGCAGTTTAGACCTCACTTACATGCTTTCTACACAAATTTTGAGCTGTATAAACAAGAATTCCTCATATTTGAAAGCAAATTCAAGTGAAAACGCTCCCTAAAGTGCCCGGAGTTGTAAATATTATCAGTTTGCTGGTCATTTCACGGCTATCCACTGGTAATGTCTGTGATTACAAACGGCAGGAAATGTAGGAAGAATCTATTTACTTTTATTTCAAGTGGTTCTTCCAAGTTTTTAATCAATTCTGGAAAGTCTAATTGCGTATTTTAAGAGTTTAACCACAACTAGAGAGTTTTCTTACAAATATGTACTGGAACCGTCATGATTTTAACAGAGTCATACAAAAGTCGCCAGAGTAATGGGGCCTCAACTGTAAACATACGCAGTTTAGACCTCATTTACAGGCTTTCTACACAAATTTTGATCTGTATAAACAAGAATCCATTATATTTGAAAGCAAATTCAAGTGAAAACGCTCCCTAAAGTGCCCGGAGTTGTAAATGTTATCAGTTTGCTGTTCATTTCACGGCTTTCCACTGGTACTGTCTGTGATTACAAACGGCAGGAAATGTAGGAATAATCTATTTACTTTTATTTCAAGGGGTTCTTCCAAGTGTTTAGTCATTTCTGGAAACTCTAATTGTGTATTTTAAGAGTTTTACCACAACTAGAGAGTTTTCTTACAAATATGTACTGGAACCGTCAGAATTTTAACAGAGTCATACAAAAGTCGCCAGAGTAATGCGGCCTCAATTGTAAACATAAGCAGTACAGTCCTCACTTACAGGCTTTCTACACAAATTTTGAGCTGTATAAACAAGAATTCCTAATATTTGAAAGCAAATTCAAGTGAAAACGCTCCCTAAAGTGCCCGGAATTGTAAATATTATCAGTTTGCTGGTCATTTCACGGCTATCCACTGGTAATGTCTGTGATTACAAACGGCAGGAAATGTAGGAAGAATCTATTTACTTTTATTTCAAGGGGTTCTTCCAAGTTTTTTATAATTTCTGGAAACTCTAATTGTGTATTTTAAGAGTTTTACCACAAATAGAGAGTTTTCTTACAAAGATGTACTGGAACCGTCAGGATTTTAACAGAGTCATACAAAAGTCGCCAGAGTAATGGGGCCTCAACTGTAAACATACGCAGTTTAGACCTCACTTACAGGCTTTCTACACAAATTTTGAGCTGTATAAACAAGAATTCCTCATATTTGAAAGCAAATTCAAGTGAAAACGCTCCCTAAAGTGCCCGGAGTTGTAAATATTATCAGTTTGCTGCTCATTTCACGGCTATCCACTGGTAATGTCTGTGATTACAAACGGCAGGAAATGTAGGAAGAATCTATTTACTTTTATTTCAAGGGGTTCTTCCAAGATTTTAATCAATTCTGGAAACTCTAATTGCGTATTTTAAGAGTTTAACCACAACTAGAGAGTTTTCTTACAAATATGTACTGGAACCGTCAGGATTTTAACAGAGTCATACAAAAGTCGCCAGAGTAATGGGGCCTCAACTGTAAACATACGCAGTTTAGACCTTATTTACTGGCTTTCTACACAAATTTTGAGCTGTATAAACAAGAATTCCTCATATTTGAAAGCAAACTCAAGTGAAAACGCTCCCTAAAGTGCCCGGAGTTGTAAATATTATCAGTGTGCTGGTCATTTCACGGATTTCCAATGGTACTGTCCGTGATTACAAACGGCAGGAAATGTAGGAATAATCTATTTACTTTTATTTCAAGGGGTTCTTCCAAGTGTTTATTCATTTCTGGAAACTCTAATTACGTATTTTAAGAGTTTTACCACAACTAGAGAGTTTTCTTACAAAGATGTACTGGAACCGTCAGGATTTTAACAGAGTCATACAAAAGTTGCCAGAGTAATGGGGCCTCAACTGTAATCATACGCAGTTTAGACCTCACTTACAGGCTTTCTACACAAATTTTGAGCTGTATAAACAAGAATTCCTCATATTTGAAAGCAAATTCAAGTGAAAACGCTCCCTAAAGTGCCCTGAGTTGTAAATATTATCAGTTTGCTGGTCATTTCACGGCTATCCACTGGTACTGTCTGTGATTACAAACGGCAGGAAATGTAGGAAGAATCTATTTACTTTAATTTCAAGGGGTTCTTCCAAGTTTTTAATCATTTCTGGAAACTCTAATTGCGTATTTTAAGAGTTTTACCACAACTAGAGAGTTTTCTTACAAATATGTACTGGAACCGTCAGGATTTAAACAGAGTCATACAAAAGTCCCCAGAGTAATGCGGCCTCAATTGTAAACATAAGCAGTACAGTCCTCACTTACAGGCTTTCTACACAAATTTTGAGCTGTATAAACAAGAATTCCTAATATTTGAAAGCAAATTCAAGTGAAAACGCTCCCTTAAGTGCCCGGAGTTGTAAATATTATCAGTTTGCTGGTCATTTCACGGCTATCCACTGGTAATGTCTGTGATTACAAACGGCAGGAAATGTAGGAAGAATCTATTTACTTTTATTTCAAGGGGTTCTTCCAAGTTTTGAATCATTTCTGGAAACTCTAATTGTGTATTTTAAGAGTTTTAACACAAATAGAGAGTTTTCTTACAAAGATGTCCTGGAACCGTCAGGATTTTAACAGAGTCATACAAAAGTCGCCAGAGTAATGGTGCCTCAACTGTAAACATACGCAGTTTAGACCTCACTTACAGGCTTTCTACACAAATTTTGAGCTGTATAAACAAGAATTCCTAATATTTGAAAGCAAATTCAAGTGAAAACGCTCCCTAAAGTGTCCGGAGTTGTAAATATTATCAGTTTGTTGGTCATTTCACGGCTATCCACTGGTAATGTCTGTGATTACAAACGGCAGGAAATGTAGGAAGAATCTATTTACTTTAATTTCAAGGGGTTCTTCCAAGTTTTTAATCATTTCTGGAAACTCTAATTGCGTATTTTAAGAGTTTTACCACAACTAGAGAGTTTTCTTACAAATATGTACTGGAACCGTCAGGATTTAAACAGAGTCATACAAAAGTCGCCAGAGTAATGGGGCCTCAATTGTAAACATACGCAGTATAGACCTCACTTACAGGCTTTCTACACAAATTTTGAGCTGTATAAACAAGAATTCCTAATATTAGAAAGCAAATTCAAGTGAAAACGCTCCCTAAAGTGTCCGGAGTTGTAAATATTATCAGTTTGTTGGTCATTTCACGGCTATCCACTGGTAATGTCTGTGATTACAAACGGCAGGAAATGTAGGAAGAATCTATTTACTTTAATTTCAAGGGGTTCTTCCAAGTTTTTAATCATTTCTGGAAACTCTAATTGCGTATTTTAAGAGTTTTACCACAAATAGAGAGTTTTCTTACAAAGATGTCCTGGAACCGTCAGGATTTTAACAGAGTCATACAAAAGTCGCCAGAGTAATGGGGCCTCAACTGTAAACATACGCAGTTTAGACCTCACTTACAGGCTTTCTACACAAATTTTGAGCTGTATAAACAAGAATTCCTCATATTTGAAAGCAAATTCAAGTGAAAACGCTCCCTAAAGTGCCCGGAGTTGTAAATATTATCAATTTGCTGGTCATTTCACGGCTATCCACTGGTAATGTCTGTGATTACAAACGGCAGGAAATGTAGGAAGAATCTATTTACTTTTATTTCAATTGGTTCTTCCAAGTTTTTAATCAATTCTGGAAACTCTAATTGCGTATTTTAAGAGTTTAACCACAACTAGAGAGTTTTCTTACAAAGATGTACTGGAACCGTCAGGATTTTAACAGAGTCATACAAAAGTCGCCAGAGTAATGGGTCCTCAACTGTAAACATACGCAGTTTAGACCTCATTTACAGGCTTGCTACTCAAATTTTGAGCTGTATAAACAAGAATTCCTCATATTTGAAAGCAAATTCAAGTGAAAACGCTCCCTAAAGTGCCCGGAGTTGTAAATATTATCAGTTTGCTGGTCATTTCACGGCTATCCACTGGTAATGTCTGTGATTACAAAGGGCAGGAAATGTAGGAAGAATCTATTTACTTTTATTTCAAGTGGTTCTTCCAAGTTTTTAATCAATTCTGGAAACTCTAATTGCGTATTTTAAGAGTTTAACCACAACTAGAGAGTTTTCTTACAAATATGTACTGGAACCGTCAGGATTTTAACAGAGTCATACAAAAGTCGCCAGAGTAATGGGGCCTCAACTGTAAACATACGCAGTTTAGACCTCATTTACAGGCTTTCTACACAAATTTTGAGCTGTATAAACAAGAATTCCTCATATTTGAAAGCAAATTCAAGTGAAAACGCTCCCTAAAGTGCCCGGAGTTGTAAATATTATCAGTTTGCTGGTCATTTCTCGGCTTTCCACTGGTACTGTCTGTGATTACAAACGGCAGGAAATGTAGGAAGAATCTATTTACTTTTATTTCAAGGGGTTCTTCCAAGTTTTTAATCATTTTTGGAAACTCTAATTGTGTATTTTAAGAGTTTTACCACAACTAGAGAGTTTTCTTACAAAGATGTACTGCAACCGTCAGGATTTTAACAGAGTCATACCAAAGTCGCCAGAGTAATGGGGCCTCAACTGTAAACATACGCAGTTTAGACCTCACTTACAGGCTTTCTACACAAATTTTGAGCTGTATAAACAAGAATTCCTCATATTTGAAAGCAAATTCAAGTGAAAACGCTCCCTAAAGTGCCCGGAGTTGTAAATATTATCAGTTTGCTGGTCATTTCACGGCTTTCCACTGGTACTGTCTGTGATTACAAACGGCAGGAAATGTAGGAATAATCTATTTACTTTTATTTCAAGTGGATCCTCCAAGTTTTTAATCATTACACTAATTACGTATTTTAAGAGTTTTACCACAACTAGAGAGTTTTCTTACAGATATGTACTTGAACCGTCAGGATTTTAACAGAGTCATACAAAAGTCGCCAGAGTAATGGGGCCTCAACTGTAAACATACGCAGTTTAGACCTCACTTACATGCTTTCTACACAAATTTTGAGCTGTATAAACAAGAATTCCTCATATTTGAAAGCAAATTCAAGTGAAAACGCTCCCTAAAGTGCCCGGAGTTGTAAATATTATCAGTTTGCTGGTCATTTCACGGCTATCCACTGGTCATGTCTGTGATTACAAACGGCAGGAAATGTAGGAAGAATCTATTTACTTTTATTTCAAGTGGTTCTTCCAAGTTTTTAATCAATTCTGGAAAGTCTAATTGCGTATTTTAAGAGTTTAACCACAACTAGAGAGTTTTCTTACAAATATGTACTGGAACCGTCAGGATTTTAACAGAGTCATACAAAAGTCGCCAGAGTAATGGGGCCTCAACTGTAAACATACGCAGTTTAGACCTCATTTACAGGCTTTCTACACAAATTTTGATCTGTATAAACAAGAATCCCTTATACTTGAAAGCAAATTCAAGTGAAAACGCTCCCTAAAGTGCCCGGAGTTGTAAATATTATCAGTTTGCTGGTCATTTCACGGCTTTCCACTGGTACTGTCTGTGATTACAAACGGCAGGAAATGTAGGAATAATCTATTTACTTTTATTTCAAGGGGTTCTTCCAAGTGTTTATTCATTTCTGGAAACTCTAATTGTGTATTTTAAGAGTTTTACCACAACTAGAGAGTTTTCTTACAAATATGTACTGGAACCGTCAGAATTTTAACAGAGTCATACAAAAGTCGCCAGAGTAATGCAGCCTCAATTGTAAACATAAGCAGTACAGTCCTCACTTACAGGCTTTCTACACAAATTTTGAGCTGTATAAACAAGAATTCCTAATATTTGAAAGCAAATTCAAGTGAAAACGCTCCCTAAAGTGCCCGGAGTTGTAAATATTATCAGTTTGCTGGTCATTTCACGGCTTTCCACTGGTACTGTCTGTGATTACAAACGGCAGGAAATGTAGGAATAATCTATTTACTTTTATTTCAAGGGGTTCTTCCAAGTGTTTAATCATTTCTGGAAACTCTAATTGTGTATTTTAAGAGTTTTACCACAACTAGAGAGTTTTCTTACAAATATGTACTGGAACCGTCAGAATTTTAACAGAGTCATACAAAAGTCGCCAGAGTAATGGGGCCTCAACTGTAAACATACGCAGTTTAGACCTCACTTACAGGCTTTCTACACAAATTTTGAGCTGTATAAACAAGAATTCCTAATATTTGAAAGCAAATTCAAGTGAAAACGCTCCCTAAAGTGTCCGGAGTTGTAAATATTATCAGTTTGTTGGTCATTTCACGGCTATCCACTGGTAATGTCTGTGATTACAAACGGCAGGAAATGTAGGAAGAATCTATTTACTTTAATTTCAAGGGGTTCTTCCAAGTTTTTAATCATTTCTGGAAACTCTAATTGCGTATTTTAAGAGTTTTACCACAACTAGAGAGTTTTCTTACAAATATGTACTGGAACCGTCAGGATTTAAACAGAGTCATACAAAAGTCGCCAGAGTAATGGGGCCTCAATTGTAAACATACGCAGTATAGACCTCACTTACAGGCTTTCTACACAAATTTTGAGCTGTATAAACAAGAATTCCTAATATTAGAAAGCAAATTCAAGTGAAAACGCTCCCTAAAGTGTCCGGAGTTGTAAATATTATCAGTTTGTTGGTCATTTCACGGCTATCCACTGGTAATGTCTGTGATTACAAACGGCAGGAAATGTAGGAAGAATCTATTTACTTTAATTTCAAGGGGTTCTTCCAAGTTTTTAATCATTTCTGGAAACTCTAATTGCGTATTTTAAGAGTTTTACCACTACTAGAGAGTTTTCTTACAAAGATGTCCTGGAACCGTCAGGATTTTAACAGAGTCATACAAAAGTCGCCAGAGTAATGGGGCCTCAACTGTAAACATACGCAGTTTAGACCTCACTTACAGGCTTTCTACACAAATTTTGAGCTGTATAAACAAGAATTCCTCATATTTGAAAGCAAATTCAAGTGAAAACGCTCCCTAAAGTGCCCGGAGTTGTAAATATTATCAATTTGCTGGTCATTTCACGGCTATCCACTGGTAATGTCTGTGATTACAAACGGCAGGAAATGTAGGAAGAATCTATTTACTTTTATTTCAAGTGGTTCTTCCAAGTTTTTAATCAATTCTGGAAACTCTAATTGCGTATTTTAAGAGTTTAACCACAACTAGAGAGTTTTCTTACAAATATGTACTGGAACCGTCAGGATTTTAACAGAGTCATACAAAAGTCGCCAGAGTAATGGGTCCTCAACTGTAAACATCCGCAGTTTAGACCTCATTTACAGGCTTTCTACTCAAATTTTGAGCTGTATAAACAAGAATTCCTCATATTTGAAAGCAAATTCAAGTGAAAACGCTCCCTAAAGTGCCCGGAGTTGTAAATATTATCAGTTTGCTGGTCATTTCACGGCTATCCACTGGTAATGTCTGTGATTACAAAGGGCAGGAAATGTAGGAAGAATCTATTTACTTTTATTTCAAGTGGTTCTTCCAAGTTTTTAATCAATTCTGGAAACTCTAATTGCGTATTTTAAGAGTTTAACCACAACTAGAGAGTTTTCTTACAAATATGTACTGGAACCGTCAGGATTTTAACAGAGTCATACAAAAGTCGCCAGAGTAATGGGGCCTCAACTGTAAACATACGCAGTTTAGACCTCATTTACAGGCTTTCTACACAAATTTTGAGCTGTATAAACAAGAATTCCTCATATTTGAAAGCAAATTCAAGTGAAAACGCTCCCTAAAGTGCCCGGAGTTGTAAATATTATCAGTTTGCTGGTCATTTCACGGCTTTCCACTGGTACTGTCTGTGATTACAAACGGCAGGAAATGTAGGAATAATCTATTTACTTTTATTTCAAGGGGTTCTTCCAAGTTTTTAATCATTTTTGGAAACTCTAATTGTGTATTTTAAGAGTTTTACCACAACTAGAGAGTTTTCTTACAAAGAAGTACTGGAACCGTCAGGATTTTAACAGAGTCATACAAAAGTCGCCAGAGTAATGGGGCCCCAACTGTAAACATACGCAGTTTAGACCTCACTTACAGGCTTTCTACACAAATTTTGAGCTGTATAAACAAGAATTCCTCATATTTGAAAGCAAATTCAAGTGAAAACGCTCCCTAAAGTGCCCGGAGTTGTAAATATTATCAGTTTGCTGGTCATTTCACGGCTTTCCACTGGTACTGTCTGTGATTACAAACGGTAGGAAATGTAGGAATAATCTATTTACTTTTATTTCAAGTGGATCCTCCAAGTTTTTAATCATTACTCTAATTACGTATTTTAAGAGTTTTACCACAACTAGAGAGTTTTCTTACAAATATGTACTGGAACCGTCAGGATTTTAACAGAGTCATACAAAAGTCGCCAGAGTAATGCGCCCTCAATTGTAAACATAAGCAGTACAGTCCTCACTTACAGGCTTTCTACACAAATTTTGAGCTGTATAAACAAGAATTCCTAATATTTGAAAGCAAATTCAAGTGAAAACGCTCCCTAAAGTGCCCGGAGTTGTAAATATTATCAGTTTGTTGGTCATTTCACGGCTTTCCACAGGTAATGTCTGTGATTACTAACGGCAGGAAATGTAGGAAGAATCTATTTACTTTTATTTCAAGGGGTTCTTCCAAGTTTTTAATCATTTCTGGAAACTCTAATTGTGTATTTTAAGAGTTTTACCACAACTAGAGAGTTTTCTTACAAATATGTACTGGAACCGTCAGGATTTTAACAGAGTCATACAAAAGTCGCCAGAGTAATGGGGCCTCAACTGTAAACATACGCCGTTTAGACCTCACTTACAGGCTTTCTACACAAATTTTGAGCTGTATAAACAAGAATTCCTAATATTTGAAAGCAAATTCAAGTGAAAACGCTCCCTAAAGTGTCCGGAGTTGTAAATATTATCAGTTTGTTGGTCATTTCACGGCTATCCACTGGTAATGTCTGTGATTACAAACGGCAGGAAATGTAGGAAGAATCTATTTACTTTAATTTCCAGGGGTTCTTCCAAGTTTTTAATCATTTCTGGAAACTCTAATTGCGTATTTTAAGAGTTTTACCACAACTAGACAGTTTTCTTACAAATATGTACTGGAACCGTCAGGATTTAAACAGAGTCATACAAAAGTCGCCAGAGTAATGGGGCCTCAATTGTAAACATATGCAGTATAGACCTCACTTACAGGCTTTCTACACAAATTTTGAGCTGTATAAACAAGAATTCCTAATATTAGAAAGCAAATTCAAGTGAAAACGCTCCCTAAAGTGCCCGGAGTTGTAAATATTTTCAGTTTGCTGGTCATTTCACGGCTTTCCACTGGTAATGTCTGTGATTACAAACGGCAGGAAATGTAGGAAGAATCTATTTACTTTTATTTCAAGTGGTTCTTCCAAGTTTTTAATCATTTCTGAAAACTCTAATTGCGTATTTTAAGAGTTTTACCACTACTAGAGAGTTTTCTTACAAAGATGTCCTGGAACCGTCAGGATTTTAACAGAGTCATACAAAAGTCGCCAGAGTAATGGGGCCTCAACTGTAAACATACGCAGTTTAGACCTCACTTACATGCTTTCTACACAAATTTTGAGCTATATAAACAAGAATTCCTCATATTTGAAAGCAAATTCAAGTGAAAACGCTCCCTAAAGTGCCCGGAGTTGTAAATATTATCAGTTTGCTGGTCATTTCACGGCTTTCCACTGGTACTGTCTGTGATTACAAACGGCAGGAAATGTAGGAATAATCTATTTACTTTTATTTCAAGGGGTTCTTCCAAGTTTTTAATCATTTCTGGAAACTCTAATTGTGTATTTTAAGAGTTTTTCCACAACTAGAGAGTTTTCTTACAAAGATGTACTGGAACCGTCAGGATTTTAACAGTCATACAAAAGTCGCCAGAGTAATGGGGACTCAACTGTAAACATACGCAGTTTAGACCTCACTTACAGGCTTTCTACACAAATTTTGAGCTGTATAAACAAGAATTCCTCATATTTGAAAGCAAACTCAAGTGAAAACGCTCCCTAAAGTGCCCGGAGTTGTAAATATTATCAGTTTGCTGGTCATTTCACGGCTTTCCAATGGTACTGTCTGTGATTACAAACGGCAGGAAATGTAGGAATAATCTATTTACTTTTATTTGAAGTGGATCCTCCAAGTTTTAAATCATTTCTGGAAACTCTAATTACGTATTTTAAGAGTTTTACCACAACTAGAGAGTTTTCTTACAAAGATGTACTGGAACCGTCAGGATTTTAACAGAGTCATACAAAAGTTGCCAGAGTAATGGGGCCTCAACTGTAAACATATGCAGTTTAGACCTCACTTACAGGCTTTCTACACAAATTTTGAGCTGTATAAACAAGAATTCCTCATATTTGAAAGCAAATTCAAGTGAAAACGCTCCCTAAAGTGCCCGGAGTTGTAAGTATTATCAGTTTGCTGGTCATTTCACGGCTTTCCACTGGTACTGTCTGTGATTACAAACGGTAGGAAATGTAGGAATAATCTATTTACTTTTATTTCAAGTGGATCCTCCAAGTTTTTAATCATTTCTGGAAACTCTAATTACGTATTTTAAGAGTTTTACCACAACTAGAGAGTTTTCTTACAAATATGTACTGGAATCGTCAGGATTTTAACAGAGTCATACAAAAGTCGCCAGAGTAATGCGGCCTCAATTGTAAACATAAGCAGTACAGTCCTCACTTACAGGCTTTCTACACAAATTTTGAGCTGTATAAACAAGAATTCCTAATATTTGAAAGCAAATTCAAGTGAAAACGCTCCCTAAAGTGCCCGGAGTTGTAAATATTATCAGTTTGCTGGTCATTTCACGGCTTTCCACAAATAATGTCTGTGATTACAAACGGCAGGAAATGTAGGAAGAATCTATTTACTTTTATTTCAAGGGGTTCTTCCAAGTTTTTAATCATTTCTGGAAACTCTAATTGTGTATTTTAAGAGTTTTACCACAACTAGAGAGTTTTCTTACAAATATGTACTGGAACCGTCAGAATTTTAACAGAGTCATACAAAAGTCGCCAGAGTAATGCGGCCTCAATTGTAAACATAAGCAGTACAGTCCTCACTTACAGGCTTTCTACACAAATTTTGAGCTGGATAAACAAGAATTCCTCATATTTGAAAGCAAATTCAAGTGAAAACGCTCCCTAAAGTGCCCGGAGTTGTAAATATTATCAGTTTGCTGGTCATTTCACGGCTATCCACTGGTAATGTCTGTGATTACAAACGGCAGGAAATGTAGGAAGAATCTATTTACTTTTATTTCAAGGGGTTCTTCCAAGTTTTTAATCATTTCTGGAAACTCTAATTGTGTATTTTAAGAGTTTTACCACAAATAGAGAGTTTTCTTACAAAGAAGTACTGGAACCGTCAGGATTTTAACAGAGTCATACAAAAGTCGCCAGAGTAATGGGGCCCCAACTGTAAACATACGCAGTTTAGACCTCACTTACAGGCTTTCTACACAAATTTTGAGCTGTATAAACAAGAATTCCTCATATTTGAAAGCAAATTCAAGTGAAAACGCTCCCTAAAGTGCCCGGAGTTGTAAATATTATCAGTTTGCTGGTCATTTCACGGCTTTCCACTGGTACTGTCTGTGATTACAAACGGCAGGAAATGTAGGAATAATCTATTTACTTTTATTTCAAGTGGATCCTCCAAGTTTTTAATCATTACTCTAATTACGTATTTTAAGAGTTTTACCACAACTAGAGAGTTTTCTTACAAATATGTACTGGAACCGTCAGGATTTTAAGAGAGTCATACAAAAGTCGCCAGAGTAATGCGCCCTCAATTGTAAACATAAGCAGTACAGTCCTCACTTACAGGCTTTCTACACAAATTTTGAGCTGTATAAACAAGAATTCCTAATATTTGAAAGCAAATTCAAGTGAAAACGCTCCCTAAAGTGCCCGGAGTTGTAAATATTATCAGTTTGCTGGTCATTTCACGGCTTTCCACAGGTAATGTCTGTGATTACTAACGGCAGGAAATGTAGGAAGAATCTATTTACTTTTATTTCAAGGGGTTCTTCCAAGTTTTTAATCATTTCCGGAAACTCTAATTGTGTATTTTAAGAGTTTTACCACAACTAGAGAGTTTTCTTACAAATATGTACTGGAACCGTCAGGATTTTAACAGAGTCATACAAAAGTCGCCAGAGTAATGGGGCCTCAACTGTAAACATACGCCGTTTAGACCTCACTTACAGGCTTTCTACACAAATTTTGAGCTGTATAAACAAGAATTCCTAATATTTGAAAGCAAATTCAAGTGAAAACGCTCCCTAAAGTGTCCGGAGTTGTAAATATTATCAGTTTGTTGGTCATTTCACGGCTATCCACTGGTAATGTCTGTGATTACAAACGGCAGGAAATGTAGGAAGAATCTATTTACTTTAATTTCCAGGGGTTCTTCCAAGTTTTTAATCATTTCTGGAAACTCTAATTGCGTATTTTAAGAGTTTTACCACAACTAGACAGTTTTCTTACAAATATGTACTGGAACCGTCAGGATTTAAACAGAGTCATACAAAAGTCGCCAGAGTAATGGGGCCTCAATTGTAAACATATGCAGTATAGACCTCACTTACAGGCTTTCTACACAAATTTTGAGCTGTATAAACAAGAATTCCTAATATTAGAAAGCAAATTCAAGTGAAAACGCTCCCTAAAGTGCCCGGAGTTGTAAATATTTTCAGTTTGCTGGTCATTTCACGGCTTTCCACTGGTAATGTCTGTGATTACAAACGGCAGGAAATGTAGGAAGAATCTATTTACTTTTATTTCAAGTGGTTCTTCCAAGTTTTTAATCATTTCTGGAAACTCTAATTGCGTATTTTAAGAGTTTTACCACAACTAGAGAGTTTTCTTACAAAGATGTCCTGGAACCGTCAGGATTTTAACAGAGTCATACAAAAGTCGCCAGAGTAATGGGGCCTCAACTGTAAACATACGCAGTTTAGACCTCACTTACAGGCTTTCTACACAAATTTTGAGCTGTATAAACAAGAATTCCTCATATTTGAAAGCAAATTCAAGTGAAAACGCTCTCTAAAGTGCCCGGAGTTGTAAATATTATCAGTTTGCTGGTCATTTCACGGCTATCCACTGGTAATGTCTGTGATTACAAACGGCAGGAAATGTAGGAAGAATCTATTTACTTTTATTTCAAGTGGTTCTTCCAAGTTTTTAATCAATTCTGGAAACTCTAATTGCGTATTTTAAGAGTTTAACCACAACTAGAGAGTTTTCTTACAAATATGTACTGGAACCGTCAGGATTTTAACAGAGTCATACAAAAGTCGCCAGAGTAATGGGGCCTCAACTGTAAACATACGCAGTTTAGACCTCATTTACAGGCTTTCTACACAAATTTTGAGCTGTATAAACAAGAATCCCTCATATTTGAAAGCAAATTCAAGTGAAAACGCTCCCTAAAGTGCCCGGAGTTGTAAATATTATCAGTTTGCTGGTCATTTCACGGCTTTCCACTGGTACTGTCTGTGATTACAAACGGCAGGAAATGTAGGAATAATCTATTTACTTTTATTTCAAGGGGTTCTTCCAAGTTTTTAATCATTTCTGGAAACTCTAATTGTGTATTTTAAGAGTTTTACCACAACTAGAGAGTTTTCTTACAAATATGTACTGGAACCGTCAGAATTTTAACAGAGTCATACAAAAGTCGCCAGAGTAATGCGGCCTCAATTGTAAACATAAGCAGTACAGTCCTCACTTACAGGCTTTCTACACAAATTTTGAGCTGTATAAACAAGAATTCCTAATATTTAAAGCAAATTCAAGTGAAAACGCTCCCTAAAGTGCCCGGAGTTGTAAATATTATCAGTTTGCTGGTCATTTCACGGCTTTCCACTGGTAATGTCTGTGATTACAAACGGCAGGAAATGTAGGAAGAATCTATTTACTTTTATTTCAAGGGGTTCTTCCAAGTTTTTAATCATTTCTGGAAACTCTAATTTTGTATTTTAAGAGTTTTACCACAAATAGAGAGTTTTCTTACAAAGATGTACTGGAACCGTCAGGATTTTAACAGAGTCATACAAAAGTCGCCAGAGTAATGGGGCCTCAACTGTAAACATACGCAGTTTAGACCTCACTTACAGGCTTTCTACACAAATTTTGAGCTGTATAAACAAGAATTCCTCATATTTGAAAGCAAATTCAAGTGAAAACGCTCCCTAAACTGTCCGGAGTTGTAAATATTATCAGTTTGTTGGTCATTTCACGGCTATCCACTGGTAATGTCTGTGATTACAAACGGCAGGAAATGTAGGAAGAATCTATTTACTTTAATTTCAAGGGGTTCTTCCAAGTTTTTAATCATTTCTGGAAACTCTAATTGCGTATTTTAAGAGTTTTACCACAACTAGAGAGTTTTCTTACAAATATGTACTGGAACCGTCAGGATTTAAACAGAGTCATACAAAAGTCGCCAGAGTAATGGGGCCTCAATTGTAAACATACGCAGTATAGACCTCACTTACAGGCTTTCTACACAAATTTTGAGCTGTATAAACAAGAATTCCTAATATTAGAAAGCAAATTCAAGTGAAAACGCTCCCTAAAGTGCCCGGAGTTGTAAATATTTTCAGTTTGCTGGTCATTTCACGGCTTTCCACTGGTAATGTCTGTGATTACAAACGGCAGGAAATGTAGGAAGAATCTATTTACTTTTATTTCAAGTGGTTCTTCCAAGTTTTTAATCATTTCTGAAAACTCTAATTGCGTATTTTAAGAGTTTTACCACTACTAGAGAGTTTTCTTACAAAGATGTCCTGGAACCGTCAGGATTTTAACAGAGTCATACAAAAGTCGCCAGAGTAATGGGGCCTCAACTGTAAACATACGCAGTTTAGACCTCACTTACATGCTTTCTACACAAATTTTGAGCTATATAAACAAGAATTCCTCATATTTGAAAGCAAATTCAAGTGAAAACGCTCCCTAAAGTGCCCGGAGTTGTAAATATTATCAGTTTGCTGGTCATTTCACGGCTATCCACTGGTAATGTCTGTGATTACAAACGGCAGGAAATGTAGGAAGAATCTATTTACTTTTATTTCAAGTGGTTCTTCCAAGTTTTTAATCAATTCTGGAAATTCTAATTGCGTATTTTAAGAGTTTAACCACAACTAGAGAGTTTTCTTACAAATATGTACTGGAACCGTCAGGATTTTAACAGAGTCATACAAAAGTCGCCAGAGTAATGGGGCCTCAACTGTAAACATACGCAGTTTAGACCTCATTTACAGGCTTTCTACACAAATTTTGAGCTGTATAAACAAGAATCCCTCATATTTGAAAGCAAATTCAAGTGAAAACGCTCCCTAAAGTGCCCGGAGTTGTAAATATTATCAGTTTGCTGGTCATTTCACGGCTTTCCACAGGTAATGTCTGTGATTACAAACGGCAGGAAATGTAGGAATAATCTATTTACTTTTATTTCAAGGGGTTCTTCCAAGTTTTTAATCATTTCTGGAAACTCTAATTGTGTATTTTAAGAGTTTTACCACAACTAGAGAGTTTTCTTACAAATATGTACTGGAACCGTCAGGATTTTAACAGAGTCATACAAAAGTCGCCAGAGTAATGGGGCCTCAACTGTAAACATACGCAGTTTAGACCTCATTTACTGGCTTTCTACACAAATTTTGAGCTGTATAAACAAGAATTCCTAATATTTGAAAGCAAATTCAAGTGAAAACGCTCCCTAAAGTGCCCGGAGTTGTAAATATTATCAGTTTGCTGGTCATTTCACGGCTATCCACTGGTAATGTCTGTGATTACAAACGGCAGGAAATGTAGGAAGAATCTATTTACTTTTATTTCAAGGGGTTCTTTCAAGTTTTTAATAATTTCTGGAAACTCTAATTGTGTATTTTAAGAGTTTTACCACAAATAGAGAGTTTTCTTACAAAGATGTACTGGAACCGTCAGGATTTTAACAGAGTCATACAAAAGTCGCCAGAGTAATGGGGCCTCAACTGTAAACATACGCAGTTTAGACCTCACTTACAGGCTTTCTACACAAATTTTGAGCTGTATAAACAAGAATTCCTCATATTTGAAAGCAAATTCAAGTGAAAACGCTCCCTAAAGTGTCCGGAGTTGTAAATATTATCAGTTTGTTGGTCATTTCACGGCTATCCACTGGTAATGTCTGTGATTACAAACGGCAGGAAATGTAGGAAGAATCTATTTACTTTTATTTCAAGGGGTTCTTCCAAGTTTTTAATCATTTCTGAAAACTCTAATTGCGTATTTTAAGAGTTTTACCACTACTAGAGAGTTTTCTTACAAAGATGTCCTGGAACCGTCAGGATTTTAACAGAGTCATACAAAAGTCGCCAGAGTAATGGGGCCTCAACTGTAAACATACGCAGTTTAGACCTCACTTACATGCTTTCTACACAAATTTTGAGCTATATAAACAAGAATTCCTCATATTTGAAAGCAAATTCAAGTGAAAACGCTCCCTAAAGTGCCCGGAGTTGTAAATATTATCAGTTTGCTGGTCATTTCACGGCTTTCCACTGGTACTGTCTGTGATTACAAACGGCAGGAAATGTAGGAATAATCTATTTACTTTTATTTCAAGGGGTTCTTCCAAGTTTTTAATCATTTCTGGAAACTCTAATTGTGTATTTTAAGAGTTTTTCCACAACTAGAGAGTTTTCTTACAAAGATGTACTGGAACCGTCAGGATTTTAACAGTCATACAAAAGTCGCCAGAGTAATGGGGACTCAACTGTAAACATACGCAGTTTAGACCTCACTTACAGGCTTTCTACACAAATTTTGAGCTGTATAAACAAGAATTCCTCATATTTGAAAGCAAACTCAAGTGAAAACGCTCCCTAAAGTGCCCGGAGTTGTAAATATTATCAGTTTGCTGGTCATTTCACGGCTTTCCAATGGTACTGTCTGTGATTACAAACGGCAGGAAATGTAGGAATAATCTATTTACTTTTATTTGAAGTGGATCCTCCAAGTTTTAAATCATTTCTGGAAACTCTAATTACGTATTTTAAGAGTTTTACCACAACTAGAGAGTTTTCTTACAAAGATGTACTGGAACCGTCAGGATTTTAACAGAGTCATACAAAAGTTGCCAGAGTAATGGGGCCTCAACTGTAAACATATGCAGTTTAGACCTCACTTACAGGCTTTCTACACAAATTTTGAGCTGTATAAACAAGAATTCCTCATATTTGAAAGCAAATTCAAGTGAAAACGCTCCCTAAAGTGCCCGGAGTTGTAAGTATTATCAGTTTGCTGGTCATTTCACGGCTTTCCACTGGTACTGTCTGTGATTACAAACGGTAGGAAATGTAGGAATAATCTATTTACTTTTATTTCAAGTGGATCCTCCAAGTTTTTAATCATTTCTGGAAACTCTAATTACGTATTTTAAGAGTTTTACCACAACTAGAGAGTTTTCTTACAAATATGTACTGGAATCGTCAGGATTTTAACAGAGTCATACAAAAGTCGCCAGAGTAATGCGGCCTCAATTGTAAACATAAGCAGTACAGTCCTCACTTACAGGCTTTCTACACAAATTTTGAGCTGTATAAACAAGAATTCCTAATATTTGAAAGCAAATTCAAGTGAAAACGCTCCCTAAAGTGCCCGGAGTTGTAAATATTATCAGTTTGCTGGTCATTTCACGGCTTTCCACAAATAATGTCTGTGATTACAAACGGCAGGAAATGTAGGAAGAATCTATTTACTTTTATTTCAAGGGGTTCTTCCAAGTTTTTAATCATTTCTGGAAACTCTAATTGTGTATTTTAAGAGTTTTACCACAACTAGAGAGTTTTCTTACAAATATGTACTGGAACCGTCAGAATTTTAACAGAGTCATACAAAAGTCGCCAGAGTAATGCGGCCTCAATTGTAAACATAAGCAGTACAGTCCTCACTTACAGGCTTTCTACACAAATTTTGAGCTGGATAAACAAGAATTCCTCATATTTGAAAGCAAATTCAAGTGAAAACGCTCCCTAAAGTGCCCGGAGTTGTAAATATTATCAGTTTGCTGGTCATTTCACGGCTATCCACTGGTAATGTCTGTGATTACAAACGGCAGGAAATGTAGGAAGAATCTATTTACTTTTATTTCAAGGGGTTCTTCCAAGTTTTTAATCATTTCTGGAAACTCTAATTGTGTATTTTAAGAGTTTTACCACAAATAGAGAGTTTTCTTACAAAGAAGTACTGGAACCGTCAGGATTTTAACAGAGTCATACAAAAGTCGCCAGAGTAATGGGGCCCCAACTGTAAACATACGCAGTTTAGACCTCACTTACAGGCTTTCTACACAAATTTTGAGCTGTATAAACAAGAATTCCTCATATTTGAAAGCAAATTCAAGTGAAAACGCTCCCTAAAGTGCCCGGAGTTGTAAATATTATCAGTTTGCTGGTCATTTCACGGCTTTCCACTGGTACTGTCTGTGATTACAAACGGCAGGAAATGTAGGAATAATCTATTTACTTTTATTTCAAGTGGATCCTCCAAGTTTTTAATCATTACTCTAATTACGTATTTTAAGAGTTTTACCACAACTAGAGAGTTTTCTTACAAATATGTACTGGAACCGTCAGGATTTTAAGAGAGTCATACAAAAGTCGCCAGAGTAATGCGCCCTCAATTGTAAACATAAGCAGTACAGTCCTCACTTACAGGCTTTCTACACAAATTTTGAGCTGTATAAACAAGAATTCCTAATATTTGAAAGCAAATTCAAGTGAAAACGCTCCCTAAAGTGCCCGGAGTTGTAAATATTATCAGTTTGCTGGTCATTTCACGGCTTTCCACAGGTAATGTCTGTGATTACTAACGGCAGGAAATGTAGGAAGAATCTATTTACTTTTATTTCAAGGGGTTCTTCCAAGTTTTTAATCATTTCCGGAAACTCTAATTGTGTATTTTAAGAGTTTTACCACAACTAGAGAGTTTTCTTACAAATATGTACTGGAACCGTCAGGATTTTAACAGAGTCATACAAAAGTCGCCAGAGTAATGGGGCCTCAACTGTAAACATACGCCGTTTAGACCTCACTTACAGGCTTTCTACACAAATTTTGAGCTGTATAAACAAGAATTCCTAATATTTGAAAGCAAATTCAAGTGAAAACGCTCCCTAAAGTGTCCGGAGTTGTAAATATTATCAGTTTGTTGGTCATTTCACGGCTATCCACTGGTAATGTCTGTGATTACAAACGGCAGGAAATGTAGGAAGAATCTATTTACTTTAATTTCCAGGGGTTCTTCCAAGTTTTTAATCATTTCTGGAAACTCTAATTGCGTATTTTAAGAGTTTTACCACAACTAGACAGTTTTCTTACAAATATGTACTGGAACCGTCAGGATTTAAACAGAGTCATACAAAAGTCGCCAGAGTAATGGGGCCTCAATTGTAAACATATGCAGTATAGACCTCACTTACAGGCTTTCTACACAAATTTTGAGCTGTATAAACAAGAATTCCTAATATTAGAAAGCAAATTCAAGTGAAAACGCTCCCTAAAGTGCCCGGAGTTGTAAATATTTTCAGTTTGCTGGTCATTTCACGGCTTTCCACTGGTAATGTCTGTGATTACAAACGGCAGGAAATGTAGGAAGAATCTATTTACTTTTATTTCAAGTGGTTCTTCCAAGTTTTTAATCATTTCTGGAAACTCTAATTGCGTATTTTAAGAGTTTTACCACAACTAGAGAGTTTTCTTACAAAGATGTCCTGGAACCGTCAGGATTTTAACAGAGTCATACAAAAGTCGCCAGAGTAATGGGGCCTCAACTGTAAACATACGCAGTTTAGACCTCACTTACAGGCTTTCTACACAAATTTTGAGCTGTATAAACAAGAATTCCTCATATTTGAAAGCAAATTCAAGTGAAAACGCTCTCTAAAGTGCCCGGAGTTGTAAATATTATCAGTTTGCTGGTCATTTCACGGCTATCCACTGGTAATGTCTGTGATTACAAACGGCAGGAAATGTAGGAAGAATCTATTTACTTTTATTTCAAGTGGTTCTTCCAAGTTTTTAATCAATTCTGGAAACTCTAATTGCGTATTTTAAGAGTTTAACCACAACTAGAGAGTTTTCTTACAAATATGTACTGGAACCGTCAGGATTTTAACAGAGTCATACAAAAGTCGCCAGAGTAATGGGGCCTCAACTGTAAACATACGCAGTTTAGACCTCATTTACAGGCTTTCTACACAAATTTTGAGCTGTATAAACAAGAATCCCTCATATTTGAAAGCAAATTCAAGTGAAAACGCTCCCTAAAGTGCCCGGAGTTGTAAATATTATCAGTTTGCTGGTCATTTCACGGCTTTCCACTGGTACTGTCTGTGATTACAAACGGCAGGAAATGTAGGAATAATCTATTTACTTTTATTTCAAGGGGTTCTTCCAAGTTTTTAATCATTTCTGGAAACTCTAATTGTGTATTTTAAGAGTTTTACCACAACTAGAGAGTTTTCTTACAAATATGTACTGGAACCGTCAGAATTTTAACAGAGTCATACAAAAGTCGCCAGAGTAATGCGGCCTCAATTGTAAACATAAGCAGTACAGTCCTCACTTACAGGCTTTCTACACAAATTTTGAGCTGTATAAACAAGAATTCCTAATATTTAAAGCAAATTCAAGTGAAAACGCTCCCTAAAGTGCCCGGAGTTGTAAATATTATCAGTTTGCTGGTCATTTCACGGCTTTCCACTGGTAATGTCTGTGATTACAAACGGCAGGAAATGTAGGAAGAATCTATTTACTTTTATTTCAAGGGGTTCTTCCAAGTTTTTAATCATTTCTGGAAACTCTAATTTTGTATTTTAAGAGTTTTACCACAAATAGAGAGTTTTCTTACAAAGATGTACTGGAACCGTCAGGATTTTAACAGAGTCATACAAAAGTCGCCAGAGTAATGGGGCCTCAACTGTAAACATACGCAGTTTAGACCTCACTTACAGGCTTTCTACACAAATTTTGAGCTGTATAAACAAGAATTCCTCATATTTGAAAGCAAATTCAAGTGAAAACGCTCCCTAAACTGTCCGGAGTTGTAAATATTATCAGTTTGTTGGTCATTTCACGGCTATCCACTGGTAATGTCTGTGATTACAAACGGCAGGAAATGTAGGAAGAATCTATTTACTTTAATTTCAAGGGGTTCTTCCAAGTTTTTAATCATTTCTGGAAACTCTAATTGCGTATTTTAAGAGTTTTACCACAACTAGAGAGTTTTCTTACAAATATGTACTGGAACCGTCAGGATTTAAACAGAGTCATACAAAAGTCGCCAGAGTAATGGGGCCTCAATTGTAAACATACGCAGTATAGACCTCACTTACAGGCTTTCTACACAAATTTTGAGCTGTATAAACAAGAATTCCTAATATTAGAAAGCAAATTCAAGTGAAAACGCTCCCTAAAGTGCCCGGAGTTGTAAATATTTTCAGTTTGCTGGTCATTTCACGGCTTTCCACTGGTAATGTCTGTGATTACAAACGGCAGGAAATGTAGGAAGAATCTATTTACTTTTATTTCAAGTGGTTCTTCCAAGTTTTTAATCATTTCTGAAAACTCTAATTGCGTATTTTAAGAGTTTTACCACTACTAGAGAGTTTTCTTACAAAGATGTCCTGGAACCGTCAGGATTTTAACAGAGTCATACAAAAGTCGCCAGAGTAATGGGGCCTCAACTGTAAACATACGCAGTTTAGACCTCACTTACATGCTTTCTACACAAATTTTGAGCTATATAAACAAGAATTCCTCATATTTGAAAGCAAATTCAAGTGAAAACGCTCCCTAAAGTGCCCGGAGTTGTAAATATTATCAGTTTGCTGGTCATTTCACGGCTATCCACTGGTAATGTCTGTGATTACAAACGGCAGGAAATGTAGGAAGAATCTATTTACTTTTATTTCAAGTGGTTCTTCCAAGTTTTTAATCAATTCTGGAAATTCTAATTGCGTATTTTAAGAGTTTAACCACAACTAGAGAGTTTTCTTACAAATATGTACTGGAACCGTCAGGATTTTAACAGAGTCATACAAAAGTCGCCAGAGTAATGGGGCCTCAACTGTAAACATACGCAGTTTAGACCTCATTTACAGGCTTTCTACACAAATTTTGAGCTGTATAAACAAGAATCCCTCATATTTGAAAGCAAATTCAAGTGAAAACGCTCCCTAAAGTGCCCGGAGTTGTAAATATTATCAGTTTGCTGGTCATTTCACGGCTTTCCACAGGTAATGTCTGTGATTACAAACGGCAGGAAATGTAGGAATAATCTATTTACTTTTATTTCAAGGGGTTCTTCCAAGTTTTTAATCATTTCTGGAAACTCTAATTGTGTATTTTAAGAGTTTTACCACAACTAGAGAGTTTTCTTACAAATATGTACTGGAACCGTCAGGATTTTAACAGAGTCATACAAAAGTCGCCAGAGTAATGGGGCCTCAACTGTAAACATACGCAGTTTAGACCTCATTTACTGGCTTTCTACACAAATTTTGAGCTGTATAAACAAGAATTCCTAATATTTGAAAGCAAATTCAAGTGAAAACGCTCCCTAAAGTGCCCGGAGTTGTAAATATTATCAGTTTGCTGGTCATTTCACGGCTATCCACTGGTAATGTCTGTGATTACAAACGGCAGGAAATGTAGGAAGAATCTATTTACTTTTATTTCAAGGGGTTCTTTCAAGTTTTTAATAATTTCTGGAAACTCTAATTGTGTATTTTAAGAGTTTTACCACAAATAGAGAGTTTTCTTACAAAGATGTACTGGAACCGTCAGGATTTTAACAGAGTCATACAAAAGTCGCCAGAGTAATGGGGCCTCAACTGTAAACATACGCAGTTTAGACCTCACTTACAGGCTTTCTACACAAATTTTGAGCTGTATAAACAAGAATTCCTCATATTTGAAAGCAAATTCAAGTGAAAACGCTCCCTAAAGTGTCCGGAGTTGTAAATATTATCAGTTTGTTGGTCATTTCACGGCTATCCACTGGTAATGTCTGTGATTACAAACGGCAGGAAATGTAGGAAGAATCTATTTACTTTAATTTCAAGGGGTTCTTCCAAGTTTTTAATCATTTCTGGAAACTCTAATTGCGTATTTTAAGAGTTTTACCACAACTAGACAGTTTTCTTACAAATATGTACTGGAACCGTCAGGATTTAAACAGAGTCATACAAAAGTCGCCAGAGTAATGGGGCCTCAATTGTAAACATACGCAGTATAGACCTCACTTACAGGCTTTCTACACAAATTTTGAGCTGTATAAACAAGAATTCCTAATATTAGAAAGCAAATTCAAGTGAAAACGCTCCCTAAAGTGCCCGGAGTTGTAAATATTTTCATTTTGCTGGTCATTTCACTGCTTTCCACTGGTAATGTCTGTGATTACAAACGGCAGGAAATGTAGGAAGAATCTATTTACTTTAATTTCAAGGGGTTCTTCCAAGTTTTTAATCATTTCTGGAAACTCTAATTGCGTATTTTAAGAGTTTTACCACAACTAGAGAGTTTTCTTACAAATATGTACTGGAACCGTCAGGATTTAAACAGAGTCATACAAAAGTCGCCAGAGTAATGGGGCCTCAATTGTAAACATACGCAGTATAGACCTCACTTACAGGCTTTCTACACAAATTTTGAGCTGTATAAACAAGAATTCCTAATATTAGAAAGCAAATTCAAGTGAAAACGCTCCCTAAAGTGCCCGGAGTTGTAAATATTTTCAGTTTGCTGGTCATTTCACGGCTTTCCACTGGTAATGTCTGTGATTACAAACGGCAGGAAATGTAGGAAGAATCTATTTACTTTTATTTCAAGTGGTTCTTCCAAGTTTTTAATCATTTCTGAAAACTCTAATTGCGTATTTTAAGAGTTTTACCACTACTAGAGAGTTTTCTTACAAAGATGTCCTGGAACCGTCAGGATTTTAACAGAGTCATACAAAAGTCGCCAGAGTAATGGGGCCTCAACTGTAAACATACGCAGTTTAGACCTCACTTACATGCTTTCTACACAAATTTTGAGCTATATAAACAAGAATTCCTCATATTTGAAAGCAAATTCAAGTGAAAACGCTCCCTAAAGTGCCCGGAGTTGTAAATATTATCAGTTTGCTGGTCATTTCACGGCTATCCACTGGTAATGTCTGTGATTACAAACGGCAGGAAATGTAGGAAGAATCTATTTACTTTTATTTCAAGTGGTTCTTCCAAGTTTTTAATCAATTCTGGAAATTCTAATTGCGTATTTTAAGAGTTTAACCACAACTAGAGAGTTTTCTTACAAATATGTACTGGAACCGTCAGGATTTTAACAGAGTCATACAAAAGTCGCCAGAGTAATGGGGCCTCAACTGTAAACATACGCAGTTTAGACCTCATTTACAGGCTTTCTACACAAATTTTGAGCTGTATAAACAAGAATCCCTCATATTTGAAAGCAAATTCAAGTGAAAACGCTCCCTAAAGTGCCCGGAGTTGTAAATATTATCAGTTTGCTGGTCATTTCACGGCTTTCCACAGGTAATGTCTGTGATTACAAACGGCAGGAAATGTAGGAATAATCTATTTACTTTTATTTCAAGGGGTTCTTCCAAGTTTTTAATCATTTCTGGAAACTCTAATTGTGTATTTTAAGAGTTTTACCACAACTAGAGAGTTTTCTTACAAATATGTACTGGAACCGTCAGGATTTTAACAGAGTCATACAAAAGTCGCCAGAGTAATGGGGCCTCAACTGTAAACATACGCAGTTTAGACCTCATTTACTGGCTTTCTACACAAATTTTGAGCTGTATAAACAAGAATTCCTAATATTTGAAAGCAAATTCAAGTGAAAACGCTCCCTAAAGTGCCCGGAGTTGTAAATATTATCAGTTTGCTGGTCATTTCACGGCTATCCACTGGTAATGTCTGTGATTACAAACGGCAGGAAATGTAGGAAGAATCTATTTACTTTTATTTCAAGGGGTTCTTTCAAGTTTTTAATAATTTCTGGAAACTCTAATTGTGTATTTTAAGAGTTTTACCACAAATAGAGAGTTTTCTTACAAATATGTACTGGAACCGTCAGGATTTAAACAGAGTCATACAAAAGTCGCCAGAGTAATGGGGCCTCAACTGTAAACATACGCAGTTTAGACCTCACTTACAGGCTTTCTACACAAATTTTGAGCTGTATAAACAAGAATTCCTAATATTTGAAAGCAAATTCAAGGGAAAACGCTCCCTAAAGTGTACGGAGTTGTAAATATTATCAGTTTGTTGGTCATTTCACGGCTATCCACTGGTAATGTCTGTGATTACAAACGGCAGGAAATGTAGGAAGAATCTCTTTACTTTTATTTCAAGTGGTTCTTCCAAGTTTTTAATCATTTCTGGAAACTCTAATTGCGTATTTTAAGAGTTTTACCACTACTAGAGAGTTTTCTTACAAAGATGTCCTGGAACCGTCAGGATTTTAACAGAGTCATACAAAAGTCGCCAGAGTAATGGGGCCTCAACTGTAAACATACGCAGTTTAGACCTCACTTACAGGCTTTCTACACAAATTTTGAGCTGTGTAAACAAGAATTCCTCATATTTGAAAGCAAATTCAAGTGAAAACGCTCCCTAAAGTGCCCGGAGTTGTAAATATTATCAGTTTGCTGGTCATTTCACGGCTATCCACTGGTAATGTCTGTGATTACAAACGGCAGGCAATGTAGGAAGAATCTATTTACTTTTATTTCAAGTGGTTCTTCCAAGTTTTTAATCAATTCTGGAAACTCTAATTGCGTATTTTAAGAGTTTAACCACAACTAGAGAGTTTTCTTACAAATATGTACTGGAACCGTCAGGATTTTAACAGAGTCATACAAAAGTCGCCAGAGTAATGGGGCCTCAACTGTAAACATACGCAGTTTAGACCTCATTTACAGGCTTTCTACACAAATTTTGAGCTGTATAAACAAGAATCCCTCATATTTGAAAGCAAATTCAAGTGAAAACGCTCCCTAAAGTGCCCGGAGTTGTAAATATTATCAGTTTGCTGGTCATTTCACGGCTTTCCACTGGTACTGTCTGTGATTACAAACGGCAGGAAATTTAGGAATAATCTATTTACTTTTATTTCAAGGGGTTCTTCCAAGTTTTTAATCATTTCTGGAAACTCTAATTGTGTATTTTAAGAGTTTTACCACAAATAGAGAGTTTTCTTACAAAGATGTACTGGAACCGTCAGGATTTTAACAGAGTCATACAAAAGTCGCCAGAGTAATGGGGCCTCAATTGTAAACATACGCAGTATAGACCTCACTTACAGGCTTTCTACACAAATTTTGAGCTGTATAAACAAGAATTCCTAATATTAGAAAGCAAATTCAAGTGAAAACGCTCCCTAAAGTGCCCGGAGTTGTAAATATTTTCAGTTTGCTGGTCATTTCACGGCTTTCCACTGGTAATGTCTGTGATTACAAACGGCAGGAAATGTAGGAAGAATCTATTTACTTTTATTTCATGTGGTTCTTCCAAGTTTTTAATCATTTCTGGAAACTCTAATTGCGTATTTTAAGAGTTTTACCACTACTAGAGAGTTTTCTTACAAAGATGTCCTGGAACCGTCAGGATTTTAACAGAGTCATACAAAAGTCGCCAGAGTAATGGGGCCTCAACTGTAAACATACGCAGTTTAGACCTCACTTACAGGCTTTCTACACAAATTTTGAGCTGTATAAACAAGAATTCCTCATATTTGAAAGCAAATTCAAGTGAAAACGCTCCCTAAAGTGCCCGGAGTTGTAAATATTTTCAGTTTGCTGGTCATTTCACGGCTTTCCACTGGTAATGTCTGTGATTACAAACGGCAGGAAATGTAGGAAGAATCTATTTACTTTTATTTCAAGTGGTTCTTCCAAGTTTTTAATCATTTCTGGAAACTCTAATTGCGTATTTTAAGAGTTTTACCACTACTAGAGAGTTTTCTTACAAAGATGTCCTGGAACCGTCAGGATTTTAACAGAGTCATACAAAAGTCGCCAGAGTAATGGGGCCTCAACTGTAAACATACGCAGTTTAGACCTCACTTACATGCTTTCTACACAAATTTTGAGCTATATAAACAAGAATTCCTCATATTTGAAAGCAAATTCAAGTGAAAACGCTCCCTAAAGTGCCCGGAGTTGTAAATATTATCAGTTTGCTGGTCATTTCACGGCTATCCACTGGTAATGTCTGTGATTACAAACGGCAGGAAATGTAGGAAGAATCTATTTACTTTTATTTCAAATGGTTCTTCCAAGTTTTTAATCAATTCTGGAAACTCTAATTGCGTATTTTAAGAGTTTAACCACAACTAGAGAGTTTTCTTACAAATATGTACTGGAACCGTCAGGATTTTAACAGAGTCATACAAAAGTCGCCAGAGTAATGGGGCCTCCACTGTAAACATACGCAGTTTAGACCTCATTTACAGGCTTTCTACACAAATTTTGAGCTGTATAAACAAGAATCCCTCATATTTGAAAGCAAATTCAAGTGGAAACGCTCCCTAAAGTGCCCGGAGTTGTAAATATTATCAGTTTGCTGGTCATTTCACGGCTTTCCACTGGTACTGTCTGTGATTACAAACGGCAGGAAATGTAGGAATAATCTATTTACTTTTATTTCAAGGGGTTCTTCCAAGTTTTTAATCATTTCTGGAAACTCTAATTGTGTATTTTAAGAGTTTTACCACAACTAGAGAGTTTTCTTACAAATATGTACTGGAACCGTCAGAATTTTAACAGAGTCATACAAAAGTCGCCAGAGTAATGCGGCCTCAATTGTAAACATAAGCAGTACAGTCCTCACTTACAGGCTTTCTACACAAATTTTGTGCTGTATAAACAAGAATTCCTAATATTTGAAAGCAAATTCAAGTGAAAACGCTCCCTAAAGTGCCCGGAGTTGTAAATATTATCAGTTTGCTGGTCATTTCACGGCTATCCACTGGTAATGTCTGTGATTACAAACGGCAGGAAATGTAGGAAGAATCTATTTACTTTTATTTCAAGGGGTTCTTTCAAGTTTTTAATAATTTCTGGAAACTCTAATTGTGTATTTTAAGAGTTTTACCACAAATAGAGAGTTTTCTTACAAAGATGTACTGGAACCGTCAGGATTTTAACAGAGTCATACAAAAGTCGCCAGAGTAATGGGGCCTCAACTGTAAACATACGCAGTTTAGACCTCACTAACAGGCTTTCTACACAAATTTTGAGCTGTATAAACAAGAATTCCTCATATTTGAAAGCAAATTCAAGTGAAAACGCTCCCTAAAGTGTCCGGAGTTGTAAATATTATCAGTTTGTTGGTCATTTCACGGCTATCCACTGGTAATGTCTGTGATTACAAACGGCAGGAAATGTAGGAAGATTCTATTTACTTTAATTTCAAGGGGTTCTTCCAAGTTTTTAATCATTTCTGGAAACTCTAATTGCGTATTTTAAGAGTTTTACCACAACTAGAGAGTTTTCTTACAAATATGTACTGGAACCGTCAGGATTTAAACAGAGTCATACAAAAGTCGCCAGAGTAATGGGGCCTCAATTGTAAACATACGCAGTATAGACCTCACTTACAGGCTTTCTACACAAATTTTGAGCATATAAACAAGAATTCCTAATATTAGAAAGCAAATTCAAGTGAAAACGCTCACTAAAGTGCCCGGAGTTGTAAATATTTTCAGTTTGCTGGTCATTTCACGGCTTTCCACTGGTAATGTCTGTGATTACAAACGGCAGGAAATGTAGGAAGAATCTATTTACTTTTATTTCAAGTGGTTCTTCCAAGTTTTTAATCATTTCTGGAAACTCTAATTGCGTATTTTAAGAGTTTTACCACTACTAGAGAGTTTTCTTACAAAGATGTCCTGGAACCGTCAGGATTTTAACAGAGTCATACAAAAGTCGCCAGAGTAATGGGGCCACAACTGTAAACATACGCAGTTTAGACCTCACTTACATGCTTTCTACACAAATTTTGAGCTGTATAAACAAGAATTCCTCATATTTGAAAGCAAATTCAAGTGAAAACGCTCCCTAAAGTGCCCGGAGTTGTAAATATTATCAGTTTGCTGGTCATTTCACGGCTATCCACTGGTAATGTCTGTGATTACAAACGGCAGGAAATGTAGGAAGAATCTATTTACTTTTATTTCAAGTGGTTCTTCCAAGTTTTTAATCAATTCTGGAAACTCTAATTGCGTATTTTAAGAGTTTAACCACAACTAGAGAGTTTTCTTACAAATATGTACTGGAACCGTCAGGATTTTAACAGAGTCATACAAAAGTCGCCAGAGTAATGGGGCCTCAACTGTAAACATACGCAGTTTAGACCTCATTTACAGGCTTTCTACACAAATTTTGAGCTGTATAAACAAGAATCCCTCATATTTGAAAGCAAATTCAAGTGAAAACGCTCCCTAAAGTGCCCGGAGTTGTAAATATTATCAGTTTGCTGGTCATTTCACGGCTATCCACTGGTAATGTCTGTGATTACAAACGGCAGGAAATGTAGGAAGAATCTATTTACTTTTATTTCAAGGGGTTCTTCCAAGTTTTTAATAATTTCTGGAAACTCTAATTGTGTATTTTAAGAGTTTTACCACAAATAGAGAGTTTTCTTACAAAGATGTACTGGAACCGTCAGGATTTTAACAGAGTCATACAAAAGTCGCCAGAGTAATGGGGCCTCAATTGTAAACATACGCAGTATAGACCTCACTTACAGGCTTTCTACACAAATTTTGAGCTGTATAAACAAGAATTCCTAATATTAGAAAGCAAATTCAAGTGAAAACGCTCCCTAAAGTGCCCGGAGTTGTAAATATTTTCAGTTTGCTGGTCATTTCACGGCTTTCCACTGGTAATGTCTGTGATTACAAACGGCAGGAAATGTAGGAAGAATCTATTTACTTTTATTTCATGTGGTTCTTCCAAGTTTTTAATCATTTCTGGAAACTCTAATTGCGTATTTTAAGAGTTTTACCACTACTAGAGAGTTTTCTTACAAAGATGTCCTGGAACCGTCAGGATTTTAACAGAGTCATACAAAAGTCGCCAGAGTAATGGGGCCTCAACTGTAAACATACGCAGATTAGACCTCACTTACAGGCTTTCTACACAAATTTTGAGCTGTATAAACAAGAATTCCTCATATTTGAATGCAAATTCAAGTGAAAACGCTCCCTAAAGTGCCCGGAGTTGTAAATATTATCAGTTTGCTGCTCATTTCACGGCTATCCACTGGTAATGTCTGTGATTACAAACGGCAGGAAATGTAGGAAGAATCTATTTACTTTTATTTCAAGTGGTTCTTCCAAGTTTTTAATCAATTCTGGAAACTCAAATTGCGTATTTTAAGAGTTTAACCACAACTAGAGAGTTTTCTTACAAATATGTACTGGAACCGTCAGGATTTTAACAGAGTCATACAAAAGTCGCCAGAGTAATGGGGCCTCAACTGTAAACATACGCAGTTTAGACCTCATTTACAGGCTTTCTACACAAATTTTGAGCTGTATAAACAAGAATTCCTCATATTTGAAAGCAAATTCTAGTGAAAACGCTCCCTAAAGTTCCCGGAGTTGTAAATATTATCAGTTTGCTGGTCATTTCACGACTTTCCACTGGTACTGTCTGTGATTACAAAGGGCAGGAAATGTAGGAATAATCTATTTACTTTTATTTCAAGGGGTTCTTCCAAGTTTTCAATCATTTCTGGAAACTCTAATTGTGTATTTTAAGAGTTTTACCACAACTAGAGAGTTTTCTTACAAAGATGTACTGGAACCGTCAGGATTTTAACAGAGTCATACAAAAGTCGCCAGAGTAATGGGGCCTCAACTGTAAACATCCGCAGTTTAGACCTCACTTACAGGCTTTCTACACAAATTTTGAGCTGTATAAACAAGAATTCCTCATATTTGAAAGCAAACTCAAGTGAAAACGCTCCCTAAAGTGCCCGGAGTTGTAAATATTATCAGTTTGCTGGTCATTTCACGGCTTTCCAATGGTACTGTCTGTGATTACAAACGGCAGGAAATGTAGGAATAATCTATTTACTTTCATTTCAAGTGGTTCTTCCAAGTTTTTAATAATTTCTGGAAACTCTAATTGTGTATTTTAAGAGTTTTACCACAAATAGAGAGTTTTCTTACAAAGATGTACTGGAACAGTCAGGATTTTAACAGGGTCATACAAAAGTCGCCAGAGTAATGGGGCCTCAACTGTAAACATACGCAGTTTAGACCTCACTTACAGGCTTTCTACACAAATTTTGAGCTGTATAAACAAGAATTCCTCATATTTGAAAGCAAATTCAAGTGAAAACGCTCCCTAAAGTGTCCGGAGTTGTAAATATTATCAGTTTGTTGGTCATTTCACGGCTATCCACTGGTAATGTCTGTGATTACAAACGGCAGGAAATGTAGGAAGATTCTATTTACTTTAATTTCAAGGGGTTCTTCCAAGTTTTTAATCATTTCTGGAAACTCTAATTGCGTATTTTAAGAGTTTTACCACAACTAGAGAGTTTTCTTACAAATATGTACTGGAACCGTCAGGATTTAAACAGAGTCATACAAAAGTCGCCAGAGTAATGGGGCCTCAATTGTAAACATACGCAGTATAGACCTCACTTACAGGCTTTCTACACAAATTTTGAGCTGTATAAACAAGAATTCCTCATATTAGAAAGCAAATTCAAGTGAAAACGCTCACTAAAGTGCCCGGAGTTGTAAATATTTTCAGTTTGCTGGTCATTTCACGGCTTTCCACTGGTAATGTCTGTGATTACAAACGGCAGGAAATGTAGGAAGAATCTATTTACTTTTATTTCAAGTGGTTCTTCCAAGTTTTTAATCATTTCTGGAAACTCTAATTGCGTATTTTAAGAGTTTTACCACTACTAGAGAGTTTTCTTACAAAGATGTCCTGGAACCGTCAGGATTTTAACAGAGTCATACAAAAGTCGCCAGAGTAATGGGGCCTCAACTGTAAACATACGCAGTTTAGACCTCACTTACATGCTTTCTACACAAATTTTGAGCTGTATAAACAAGAATTCCTCATATTTGAAAGCAAATTCAAGTGAAAACGCTCCCTATAGTGCCCGGAGTTGTAAATATTATCAGTTTGCTGGTCATTTCACGGCTATCCACTGGTAATGTCTGTGATTACAAACGGCAGGAAATGTAGGAAGAATCTATTTACTTTTATTTCAAGTGGTTCTTCCAAGTTTTTAATCAATTCTGGAAACTCTAATTGCGTATTTTAAGAGTTTAACCACAACTAGAGAGTTTTCTTACAAATATGTACTGGAACCGTCAGGATTTTAACAGAGTCATACAAAAGTCGCCAGAGTAATGGGGCCTCAACTGTAAACATACGCAGTTTAGACCTCATTTACAGGCTTTCTACACAAATTTTGAGCTGTATAAACAAGAATCCCTCATATTTGAAAGCAAATTCAAGTGAAAACGCTCCCTAAAGTGCCCGGAGTTGTAAATATTATCAGTTTGCTGGTCATTTCACGGCTATCCACTGGTAATGTCTGTGATTACAAACGGCAGGAAATGTAGGAAGAATCTATTTACTTTTATTTCAAGGGGTTCTTCCAAGTTTTTAATAATTTCTGGAAACTCTAATTGTGTATTTTAAGAGTTTTACCACAAATAGAGAGTTTTCTTACAAAGATGTACTGGAACCGTCAGGATTTTAACAGAGTCATACAAAAGTCGCCAGAGTAATGGGGCCTCAATTGTAAACATACGCAGTATAGACCTCACTTACAGGCTTTCTACACAAATTTTGAGCTGTATAAACAAGAATTCCTAATATTAGAAAGCAAATTCAAGTGAAAACGCTCCCTAAAGTGCCCGGAGTTGTAAATATTTTCAGTTTGCTGGTCATTTCACGGCTTTCCACTGGTAATGTCTGTGATTACAAACGGCAGGAAATGTAGGAAGAATCTATTTACTTTTATTTCATGTGGTTCTTCCAAGTTTTTAATCATTTCTGGA
This sequence comes from Myotis nattereri, assembly GCF_964212035.1. NCBI lineage: Eukaryota > Metazoa > Chordata > Mammalia > Chiroptera > Vespertilionidae > Myotis > Myotis nattereri. The sequence goes on from NW_027669682.1 coordinate 662,160, forward strand.
AACTCTAATTGCGTATTTTAAGAGTTTTACCACTACTAGAGAGTTTTCTTACAAAGATGTCCTGGAACCGTCAGGATTTTAACAGAGTCATACAAAAGTCGCCAGAGTAATGGGGCCTCAACTGTAAACATACGCAGTTTAGACCTCACTTACAGGCTTTCTACACAAATTTTGAGCTGTATAAACAAGAATTCCTCATATTTGAAAGCAAATTCAAGTGAAAACGCTCCCTAAAGTGCCCGGAGTTGTAAATATTATCAGTTTGCTGCTCATTTCACGGCTATCCACTGGTAATGTCTGTGATTACAAACGGCAGGAAATGTAGGAAGAATCTATTTACTTTTATTTCAAGTGGTTCTTCCAAGTTTTTAATCATTTCTGGAAACTCAAATTGCGTATTTTAAGAGTTTAACCACAACTAGAGAGTTTTCTTACAAATATGTACTGGAACCGTCAGGATTTTAACAGAGTCATACAAAAGTCGCCAGAGTAATGGGGCCTCAACTGTAAACATACGCAGTTTAGACCTCATTTACAGGCTTTCTACACAAATTTTGAGCTGTATAAACAAGAATTCCTCATATTTGAAAGCAAATTCTAGTGAAAACGCTCCCTAAAGTTCCCGGAGTTGTAAATATTATCAGTTTGCTGGTCATTTCACGACTTTCCACTGGTACTGTCTGTGATTACAAAGGGCAGGAAATGTAGGAATAATCTATTTACTTTTATTTCAAGGGGTTCTTCCAAGTTTTCAATCATTTCTGGAAACTCTAATTGTGTATTTTAAGAGTTTTACCACAACTAGAGAGTTTTCTTACAAAGATGTACTGGAACCGTCAGGATTTTAACAGAGTCATACAAAAGTCGCCAGAGTAATGGGGCCTCAACTGTAAACATCCGCAGTTTAGACCTCACTTACAGGCTTTCTACACAAATTTTGAGCTGTATAAACAAGAATTCCTCATATTTGAAAGCAAACTCAAGTGAAAACGCTCCCTAAAGTGCCCGGAGTTGTAAATATTATCAGTTTGCTGGTCATTTCACGGCTTTCCAATGGTACTGTCTGTGATTACAAACGGCAGGAAATGTAGGAATAATCTATTTACTTTTATTTCAAGGGGTTCTTCCAAGTTTTTAATAATTTCTGGAAACTCTAATTGTGTATTTTAAGAGTTTTACCACAAATAGAGAGTTTTCTTACAAAGATGTACTGGAACAGTCAGGATTTTAACAGAGTCATACAAAAGTCGCCAGAGTAATGGGGCCTCAACTGTAAACATACGCAGTTTAGACCTCACTTACAGGCTTTCTACACAAATTTTGAGCTGTATAAACAAGAATTCCTCATATTTGAAAGCAAATTCAAGTGAAAACGCTCCCTAAAGTGTCCGGAGTTGTAAATATTATCAGTTTGTTGGTCATTTCACGGCTATCCACTGGTAATGTCTGTGATTACAAACGGCAGGAAATGTAGGAAGAATCTATTTACTTTAATTTCAAGGGGTTCTTCCAAGTTTTTAATCATTTCTGGAAACTCTAATTGCGTATTTTAAGAGTTTTACCACAACTAGAGAGTTTTCTTACAAATATGTACTGGAACCGTCAGGATTTAAACAGAGTCATACAAAAGTCGCCAGAGTAATAGGGCCTCAATTGTAAACATACGCAGTATAGACCTCACTTACAGGCTTTCTACACAAATTTTGAGCTGTATAAACAAGAATTCCTCATATTAGAAAGCAAATTCAAGTGAAAACGCTCCCTAAAGTGCCCGGAGTTGTAAATATTTTCAGTTTGCTGGTCATTTCACGGCTTTCCACTGGTAATGTCTGTGATTACAAACGGCAGGAAATGTAGGAAGAATCTATTTACTTTTATTTCAAGTGGTTCTTCCAAGTTTTTAATCATTTCTGGAAACTCTAATTGCGTATTTTAAGAGTTTAACCACAACTAGAGAGTTTTCTTACAAATATGTACTGGAACCGTCAGGATTTTAACAGAGTCATACAAAAGTCGCCAGAGTAATGGGGCCTCAACTGTAAACATACGCAGTTTAGACCTCATTTACAGGCTTTCTACACAAATTCTGAGCTGTATAAACAAGAATCCCTCATATTTGAAAGCAAATTCAAGTGAAAACGCTCCCTAAAGTGCCCGGAGTTGTAAATATTATCAGTTTGCTGGTCATTTCACGGCTTTCCACTGGTACTGTCTGTGATTACAAACGGCAGGAAATGTAGGAATAATCTATTTACTTTTATTTCAAGGGGTTCTTCCAAGTTTTTAATCATTTCTGGAAAGTCTAATTGTGTATTTTAAGAGTTTTACCACAACTAGAGAGTTTTCTTACAAATATGTACTGGAACCGTCAGAATTTTAACAGAGTCATACAAAAGTCGCCAGAGTAATACGGCCTCAATTGTAAACATAAGCAGTACAGTCCTCACTTACAGGCTTTCTACACAAATTTTGAGCTGTATAAACAAGAATTCCTAATATTTGAAAGCAAATTCAAGTGAAAACGCTCCCTAAAGTGCCCGGAGTTGTAAATATTATCAGTTTGCTGGTCATTTCACGGCTATCCACTGGTAATGTCTGTGATTACAAACGGCAGGAAATGTAGGAAGAATCTATTTACTTTTATTTCAAGGGGTTCTTCCAAGTTTTTAATAATTTCTGGAAACTCTAATTGTGTATTTTAAGAGTTTTACCACAAATAGAGAGTTTTCTTACAAAGATGTACTGGAACCGTCAGGATTTTAACAGAGTCATACAAAAGTCGCCAGAGTAATGGGGCCTCAATTGTAAACATACGCAGTATAGACCTCACTTACAGGCTTTCTACACAAATTTTGAGCTGTATAAACAAGAATTCCTAATATTAGAAAGCAAATTCAAGTGAAAACGCTCCCTAAAGTGCCCGGAGTTGTAAATATTTTCAGTTTGCTGGTCATTTCACGGCTTTCCACTGGTAATGTCTGTGATTACAAACGGCAGGAAATGTAGGAAGAATCTATTTACTTTTATTTCATGTGGTTCTTCCAAGTTTTTAATCATTTCTGGAAACTCTAATTGCGTATTTTAAGAGTTTTACCACTACTAGAGAGTTTTCTTACAAAGATGTCCTGGAACCGTCAGGATTTTAACAGAGTCATACAAAAGTCGCCAGAGTAATGGGGCCTCAACTGTAGACATACGCAGTTTAGACCTCACTTACAGGCTTTCTACACAAATTTTGAGCTGTATAAACAAGAATTCCTCATATTTGAAAGCAAATTCAAGTGAAAACGCTCCCTAAAGTGCCCGGAGTTGTAAATATTATCAGTTTGCTGGTCATTTCACGGCTATCCACTGGTAATGTCTGTGATTACAAACGGCAGGAAATGTAGGAAGAATCTCTTTACTTTTATTTCAAGTGGTTCTTCCAAGTTTTTAATCATTTCTGGAAACTCTAATTGCGTATTTTAAGAGTTTTACCACAACTAGAGAGTTTTCTTACAAAGATGTCCTGGAACCGTCAGGATTTTAACAGAGTCATACAAAAGTCGCCAGAGTAATGGGGCCTCAACTGTAAACATACGCAATTTAGACCTCACTTACATGCTTTCTACACAAATTTTGAGCTGTATAAACAAGAATTCCTCATATTTGAAAGCAAATTCAAGTGAAAACGCTCCCTAAAGTGCCCGGAGTTGTAAATATTATCAGTTTGCTGGTCATTTCACGGCTATCCACTGGTAATGTCTGTGATTACAAACGGCAGGAAATGTAGGAAGAATCTATTTACTTTTATTTCAAGTGGTTCTTCCAAGTTTTTAATCAATTCTGGAAACTCTAATTGCGTATTTTAAGAGTTTAACCACAACTAGAGAGTTTTCTTACAAATATGTACTGGAACCGTCAGGATTTTAACAGAGTCATACAAAAGTCGCCAGAGTAATGGGGCCTCAACTGTAAACATACGCAGTTTAGACCTCATTTACAGGCTTTCTACACAAATTTTGAGCTGTATAAACAAGAATCCCTCATATTTGAAAGCAAATTCAAGTGAAAACGCTCCCTAAAGTGCCCGGAGTTGTAAATATTATCAGTTTGCTGGTCATTTCACGGCTTTCCACTGGTACTGTCTGTGATTACAAACGGCAGGAAATGTAGGAATAATCTATTTACTTTTATTTCAAGGGGTTCTTCCAAGTTTTTAATCATTTCTGGAAACTCTAATTGTGTATTTTAAGAGTTTTACCACAACTAGAGAGTTTTCTTACAAATATGTACTGGAACCGTCAGAATTTTAACAGAGTCATACAAAAGTCGCCAGAGTAATACGGCCTCAATTGTAAACATAAGCAGTACAGTCCTCACTTACAGGCTTTCTACACAAATTTTGAGCTGTATAAACAAGAATTCCTAATATTTGAAAGCAAATTCAAGTGAAAACGCTCCCTAAAGTGCCCGGAGTTGTAAATATTATCAGTTTGCTGGTCATTTCACGGCTATCCACTGGTAATGTCTGTGATTACAAACGGCAGGAAATGTAGGAAGAATCTATTTACTTTTATTTCAAGGGGTTCTTCCAAGTTTTTAATAATTTCTGGAAACTCTAATTGTGTATTTTAAGAGTTTTACCACAAATAGAGAGTTTTCTTACAAAGATGTACTGGAACCGTCAGGATTTTAACAGAGTCATACAAAAGTCGCCAGAGTAATGGGGCCTCAATTGTAAACATACGCAGTATAGACCTCACTTACAGGCTTTCTACACAAATTTTGAGCTGTATAAACAAGAATTCCTAATATTAGAAAGCAAATTCAAGTGAAAACGCTCCCTAAAGTGCCCTGAGTTGTAAATATTTTCAGTTTGCTGGTCATTTCACGGCTTTCCACTGGTAATGTCTGTGATTACAAACGGCAGGAAATGTAGGAAGAATCTATTTACTTTTATTTCATGTGGTTCTTCCAAGTTTTTAATCATTTCTGGAAACTCTAATTGCGTATTTTAAGAGTTTTACCACTACTAGAGAGTTTTCTTACAAAGATGTCCTGGAACCGTCAGGATTTTAACAGAGTCATACAAAAGTCGCCAGAGTAATGGGGCCTCAACTGTAAACATACGCAGTTTAGACCTCACTTAAAGGCTTTCTACACAAATTTTGAGCTGTATAAACAAGAATTCCTCATATTTGAAAGCAAATTCAAGTGAAAACGCTCCCTAAAGTGCCCGGAGTTGTAAATATTATCAGTTTGCTGCTCATTTCACGGCTATCCACTGGTAATGTCTGTGATTACAAACGGCAGGAAATGTAGGAAGAATCTATTTACTTTTATTTCAAGTGGTTCTTCCAAGTTTTTAATCAATTCTGGAAACTCTAATTGCGTATTTTAAGAGTTTAACCACAACTAGAGAGTTTTCTTACAAATATTTACTGGAACCGTCAGAATTTTAACAGAGTCATACAAAAGTCGCCAGAGTAATGGGGCCTCAACTGTAAACATACGCAGTTTAGACCTCATTTTCAGGCTTTCTACACAAATTTTGAGCTGTATAAAAAAGAATTCCTCATATTTGAAAGCAAATTCAAGTGAAAACGCTCCCTAAAGTGCCCGGAGTTGTAAATATTATCAGTTTGCTGGTCATTTCACGGCTTTCCACTGGTACTGTCTGTGATTACAAAGGGCAGGAAATGTAGGAATAATCTATTTACTTTTATTTCAAGGGGTTCTTCCAAGTTTTCAATCATTTCTGGAAACTCTAATTGTGTATTTTAAGAGTTTTACCACAACTAGAGAGTTTTCTTACAAAGATGTACTGGAACCGTCAGGATTTTAACAGAGTCATACAAAAGTCGCCAGAGTAATGGGGCCTCAACTGTAAACATCCGCAGTTTAGACCTCACTTACAGGCTTTCTACACAAATTTTGAGCTGTATAAACAAGAATTCCTCATATTTGAAAGCAAACTCAAGTGAAAACGCTCCCTAAAGTGCCCGGAGTTGTAAATATTATCAGTTTGCTGGTCATTTCACGGCTTTCCAATGGTACTGTCTGTGATTACAAACGGCAGGAAATGTAGGAATAATCTATTTACTTTTATTTCAAGGGGTTCTTCCAAGTTTTTAATAATTTCTGGAAACTCTAATTGTGTATTTTAAGAGTTTTACCACAAATAGAGAGTTTTCTTACAAAGATGTACTGGAACCGTCAGGATTTTAACAGAGTCATACAAAAGTCGCCAGAGTAATGGGGCCTCAACTGTAAACATACGCAGTTTAGACCTCACTTACAGGCTTTCTACACAAATTTTGAGCTGTATAAACAAGAATTCCTCATATTTGAAAGCAAATTCAAGTGAAAACGCTCCCTAAAGTGTCCGGAGTTGTAAATATTATCAGTTTGTTGGTCATTTCACGGCTATCCACTGGTAATGTCTGTGATTACAAACGGCAGGAAATGTAGGAAGAATCTATTTACTTTAATTTCAAGGGGTTCTTCCAAGTTTTTAATCATTTCTGGAAACTCTAATTGCGTATTTTAAGAGTTTTACCACAACTAGAGAGTTTTCTTACAAATATTACTGGAACCGTCAGGATTTAAACAGAGTCATACAAAAGTCGCCAGAGTAATGGGGCCTCAATTGTAAACATACGCAGTTTAGACCTCACTTACAGGCTTTCTACACAAATTTTGAGCTGTATAAACAAGAATTCCTCATATTAGAAAGCAAATTCAAGTGAAAACGCTCCCTAAAGTGCCCGGAGTTGTAAATATTTTCAGTTTGCTGGTCATTTCACGGCTTTCCACTGGTAATGTCTGTGATTACAAACGGCAGGAAATGTAGGAAGAATCTATTTACTTTTATTTCAAGTGGTTCTTCCAAGTTTTTAATCATTTCTGGAAACTCTAATTGCGTATTTTAAGAGTTTTACCACTACTAGAGAGTTTTCTTACAAAGATGTACTGGAACCGTCAGGATTTTAACAGAGTCATACAAAAGTCGCCAGAGTAATGGGGCCTCAACTGTAAACATACGCAGTTTAGACCTCACTTACAGGCTTTCTACACAAATTTTGAGCTGTATAAACAAGAATTCCTCATATTTGAAAGCAAATTCAAGTGAAAACGCTCCCTAAAGTGCCCGGAGTTGTAAATATTATCAGTTTGCTGGTCATTTCACGGCTTTCCACTGGTACTGTCTGTGATTACAAAGGGCAGGAAATGTAGGAATAATCTATTTACTTTTATTTCAAGGGGTTCTTCCAAGTTTTCAATCATTTCTGGAAACTCTAATTGTGTATTTTAAGAGTTTTACCACTAGTAGAGAGTTTTCTTACAAAGATGTCCTGGAACCGTCAGGATTTTAACAGAGTCATACAAAAGTCGCCAGAGTAATGGGGCCTCAACTGTAAACATCCGCAGTTTAGACCTCACTTACAGGCTTTCTACACAAATTTTGAGCTGTATAAACAAGAATTCCTCATATTTGAAAGCAAACTCAAGTGAAAACGCTCCCTAAAGTGTCCGGAGTTGTAAATATTATCAGTTTGTTGGTCATTTCACGGCTATCCACTGGTAATGTCTGTGATTACAAATGGCAGGAAATGTAGGAAGAATCTATTTACTTTTATTTCAAGGGGTTCTTCCAAGTTTTTAATCATTTCTGGAAACTCTAATTGCGTATTTTAAGAGTTTTACCACTACTAGAGAGTTTTCTTACAAAGATGTCCTGGAACCGTCAGGATTTTAACAGAGTCATACAAAAGTCGCCAGAGTAATGGGGCCTCAACTGTAAACATACGCAGTTTAGACCTCACTTACAGGCTTTCTACACAAATTTTGAGCTGTATAAACAAGAATTCCTCATATTTGAAAGCAAATTCAAGTGAAAACGCTCCCTAAAGTGCCCGGAGTTGTAAATATTATCAGTTTGCTGGTCATTTCACGGCTATCCACTGGTAATGTCTGTGATTACAAACGGCAGGAAATGTAGGAAGAATCTATTTACTTTTATTTCAAGTGGTTCTTCCAAGTTTTTAATCAATTCTGGAAACTCTAATTGCGTATTTTAAGAGTTTAACCACAACTAGAGAGTTTTCTTACAAATATGTACTGGAACCGTCAGGATTTTAACAGAGTCATACAAAAGTCGCCAGAGTAATGGGGCCTCAACTGTAAACATACGCAGTTTAGACTTCATTTACAGGCTTTCTACACAAATTTTGAGCTGTATAAACAAGAATCCCTCATATTTGAAAGCAAATTCAAGTGAAAACGCTCCCTAAAGTGCCCGGAGTTGTAAATATTATCAGTTTGCTGGTCATTTCACGGCTTTCCACTGGTACTGTCTGTGATTACAAACGGCAGGAAATGTAGGAATAATCTATTTACTTTTATTTCAAGGGGTTCTTCCAAGTTTTTAATCATTTCTGGAAACTCTAATTGTGTATTTTAAGAGTTTTACCACAACTAGAGAGTTTTCTTACAAATATGTACTGGAACCGTCAGAATTTTAACAGAGTCATACAAAAGTCGCCAGAGTAATACGGCCTCAATTGTAAACATAAGCAGTACAGTCCTCACTTACAGGCTTTCTACACAAATTTTGAGCTGTATAAACAAGAATTCCTAATATTTGAAAGCAAATTCAAGTGAAAACGCTCCCTAAAGTGCCCGGAGTTGTAAATATTATCAGTTTGCTGGTCATTTCACGGCTATCCACTGGTAATGTCTGTGATTACAAACGGCAGGAAATGTAGGAAGAATCTATTTACTTTTATTTCAAGGGGTTCTTCCAAGTTTTTAATAATTTCTGGAAACTCTAATTGTGTATTTTAAGAGTTTTACCACAAATAGAGAGTTTTCTTACAAAGATGTACTGGAACCGTCAGGATTTTAACAGAGTCATACAAAAGTCGCCAGAGTAATGGGGCCTCAATTGTAAACATACGCAGTATAGACCTCACTTACAGGCTTTCTACACAAATTTTGAGCTGTATAAACAAGAATTCCTAATATTAGAAAGCAAATTCAAGTGAAAACGCTCCCTAAAGTGCCCTGAGTTGTAAATATTTTCAGTTTGCTGGTCATTTCACGGCTTTCCACTGGTAATGTCTGTGATTACAAACGGCAGGAAATGTAGGAAGAATCTATTTACTTTTATTTCATGTGGTTCTTCCAAGTTTTTAATCATTTCTGGAAACTCTAATTGCGTATTTTAAGAGTTTTACCACTACTAGAGAGTTTTCTTACAAAGATGTCCTGGAACCGTCAGGATTTTAACAGAGTCATACAAAAGTCGCCAGAGTAATGGGGCCTCAACTGTAAACATACGCAGTTTAGACCTCACTTAAAGGCTTTCTACACAAATTTTGAGCTGTATAAACAAGAATTCCTCATATTTGAAAGCAAATTCAAGTGAAAACGCTCCCTAAAGTGCCCGGAGTTGTAAATATTATCAGTTTGCTGCTCATTTCACGGCTATCCACTGGTAATGTCTGTGATTACAAACGGCAGGAAATGTAGGAAGAATCTATTTACTTTTATTTCAAGTGGTTCTTCCAAGTTTTTAATCAATTCTGGAAACTCTAATTGCGTATTTTAAGAGTTTAACCACAACTAGAGAGTTTTCTTACAAATATTTACTGGAACCGTCAGGATTTTAACAGAGTCATACAAAAGTCGCCAGAGTAATGGGGCCTCAACTGTAAACATACGCAGTTTAGACCTCATTTTCAGGCTTTCTACACAAATTTTGAGCTGTATAAAAAAGAATTCCTCATATTTGAAAGCAAATTCAAGTGAAAACGCTCCCTAAAGTGCCCGGAGTTGTAAATATTATCAGTTTGCTGGTCATTTCACGGCTTTCCACTGGTACTGTCTGTGATTACAAACGGCAGGAAATGTAGGAATAATCTATTTACTTTTATTTCAAGGGGTTCTTCCAAGTTTTCAATCATTTCTGGAAACTCTAATTGTGTATTTTAAGAGTTTTACCACAACTAGAGAGTTTTCTTACAAAGATGTACTGGAACCGTCAGGATTTTAACAGAGTCATACAAATTCGCCAGAGTAATGGGGCCTCAACTGTAAACATCCGCAGTTTAGACCTCACTTACAGGCTTTCTACACAAATTTTGAGCTGTATAAACAAGAATTCCTCATATTTGAAAGCAAACTCAAGTGAAAACGCTCCCTAAAGTGCCCGGAGTTGTAAATATTATCAGTTTGCTGGTCATTTCACGGCTTTCCAATGGTACTGTCTGTGATTACAAACGGCAGGAAATGTAGGAATAATCTATTTACTTTTATTTCAAGGGGTTCTTCCAAGTTTTTAATAATTTCTGGAAACTCTAATTGTGTATTTTAAGAGTTTTACCACAAATAGAGAGTTTTCTTACAAAGATGTACTGGAACCGTCAGGATTTTAACAGAGTCATACAAAAGTCGCCAGAGTAATGGGGCCTCAACTGTAAACATACGCAGTTTAGACCTCACTTACAGGCTTTCTACACAAATTTTGAGCTGTATAAACAAGAATTCCTCATATTTGAAAGCAAATTCAAGTGAAAACGCTCCCTAAAGTGTCCGGAGTTGTAAATATTATCAGTTTGTTGGTCATTTCACGGCTATCCACTGGTAATGTCTGTGATTACAAACGGCAGGAAATGTAGGAAGAATCTATTTACTTTAATTTCAAGGGGTTCTTCCAAGTTTTTAATCATTTCTGGAAACTCTAATTGCGTATTTTAAGAGTTTTACCACAACTAGAGAGTTTTCTTACAAATATTACTGGAACCGTCAGGATTTAAACAGAGTCATACAAAAGTCGCCAGAGTAATGGGGCCTCAATTGTAAACATACGCAGTTTAGACCTCACTTACAGGCTTTCTACACAAATTTTGAGCTGTATAAACAAGAATTCCTCATATTAGAAAGCAAATTCAAGTGAAAACGCTCCCTAAAGTGCCCGGAGTTGTAAATATTTTCAGTTTGCTGGTCATTTCACGGCTTTCCACTGGTAATGTCTGTGATTACAAACGGCAGGAAATGTAGGAAGAATCTATTTACTTTTATTTCAAGTGGTTCTTCCAAGTTTTTAATCATTTCTGGAAACTCTAATTGCGTATTTTAAGAGTTTTACCACTACTAGAGAGTTTTCTTACAAAGATGTACTGGAACCGTCAGGATTTTAACAGAGTCATACAAAAGTCGCCAGAGTAATGGGGCCTCAACTGTAAACATACGCAGTTTAGACCTCACTTACAGGCTTTCTACACAAATTTTGAGCTGTATAAACAAGAATTCCTCATATTTGAAAGCAAATTCAAGTGAAAACGCTCCCTAAAGTGCCCGGAGTTGTAAATATTATCAGTTTGCTGGTCATTTCACGGCTTTCCACTGGTACTGTCTGTGATTACAAAGGGCAGGAAATGTAGGAATAATCTATTTACTTTTATTTCAAGGGGTTCTTCCAAGTTTTCAATCATTTCTGGAAACTCTAATTGTGTATTTTAAGAGTTTTACCACTAGTAGAGAGTTTTCTTACAAAGATGTCCTGGAACCGTCAGGATTTTAACAGAGTCATACAAAAGTCGCCAGAGTAATGGGGCCTCAACTGTAAACATCCGCAGTTTAGACCTCACTTACAGGCTTTCTACACAAATTTTGAGCTGTATAAACAAGAATTCCTCATATTTGAAAGCAAACTCAAGTGAAAACGCTCCCTAAAGTGTCCGGAGTTGTAAATATTATCAGTTTGTTGGTCATTTCACGGCTATCCACTGGTAATGTCTGTGATTACAAATGGCAGGAAATGTAGGAAGAATCTATTTACTTTAATTTCAAGAGGTTCTTCCAAGTTTTTAATCATTTCTGGAAACTCTAATTGCGTATTTTAAGAGTTTTACCACTACTAGAGAGTTTTCTTACAAAGATGTCCTGGAACCGTCAGGATTTTAACAGAGTCATACAAAAGTCGCCAGAGTAATGGGGCCTCAACTGTAAACATACGCAGTTTAGACCTCACTTACAGGCTTTCTACACAAATTTTGAGCTGTATAAACAAGAATTCCTCATATTTGAAAGCAAATTCAAGTGAAAACGCTCCCTAAAGTGCCCGGAGTTGTAAATATTATCAGTTTGCTGGTCATTTCACGGCTATCCACTGGTAATGTCTGTGATTACAAACGGCAGGAAATGTAGGAAGAATCTCTTTACTTTTATTTCAAGTGGTTCTTCCAAGTTTTTAATCAATTCTGGAAACTCTAATTGCGTATTTTAAGAGTTTAACCACAACTAGAGAGTTTTCTTACAAATATGTACTGGAACCGTCAGGATTTTAACAGAGTCATACAAAAGTCGCCAGAGTAATGGGGCCTCAACTGTAAACATACGCAGTTTAGACCTCATTTACAGGCTTTCTACACAAATTTTGAGCTGTATAAACAAGAATCCCTCATATTTGAAAGCAAATTCAAGTGAAAACGCTCCCTAAAGTGCCCGGAGTTGTAAATATTATCAGTTTGCTGGTCATTTCACGGCTTTCCACTGGTACTGTCTGTGATTACAAACGGCAGGAAATGTAGGAATAATCTATTTACTTTTATTTCAAGGGGTTCTTCCAAGTTTTTAATCATTTCTGGAAACTCTAATTGTGTATTTTAAGAGTTTTACCACAACTATAGAGTTTTCTTACAAAGATGTCCTGGAACCGTCAGGATTTTAACAGAGTCATACAAAAGTCGCCAGAGTAATGGGGCCTCAACTGTAAACATACGCAGTTTAGACCTCACTTACATGCTTTCTACACAAATTTTGAGCTGTATAAACAAGAATTCCTCATATTTGAAAGCAAATTCAAGTGAAAACGCTCCCTAAAGTGCCCGGAGTTGTAAATATTATCAGTTTGCTGGTCATTTCACGGCTATCCACTGGTAATGTCTGTGATTACAAACGGCAGGAAATGTAGGAAGAATCTATTTACTTTTATTTCAAGTGGTTCTTCCAAGTTTTTAATCAATTCTGGAAACTCTAATTGCGTATTTTAAGAGTTTAACCACAACTAGAGAGTTTTCTTACAAATATGTACTGGAACCGTCAGGATTTTAACAGAGTCATACAAAAGTCGCCAGAGTAATGGGGCCTCAACTGTAAACATACGCAGTTTAGACCTCATTTACAGGCTTTCTACACAAATTTTGAGCTGTATAAACAAGAATCCCTCATATTTGAAAGCAAATTCAAGTGAAAACGCTCCCTAAAGTGCCCGGAGTTGTAAATATTATCAGTTTGCTGGTCATTTCACGGCTTTCCACTGGTACTGTCTGTGATTACAAACGGCAGGAAATGTAGGAATAATCTATTTACTTTTATTTCAAGGGGTTCTTCCAAGTGTTTAATCATTTCTGGAAACTCTAATTGTGTATTTTAAGAGTTTTACCACAACTAGAGAGTTTTCTTACAAATATGTACTGGAACCGTCAGAATTTTAACAGAGTCATACAAAAGTCGCCAGAGTAATACGGCCTCAATTGTAAACATAAGCAGTACAGTCCTCACTTACAGGCTTTCTACACAAATTTTGAGCTGTATAAACAAGAATTCCTAATATTTGAAAGCAAATTCAAGTGAAAACGCTCCCTAAAGTGCCCGGAGTTGTAAATATTATCAGTTTGCTGGTCATTTCACGGCTATCCACTGGTAATGTCTGTGATTACAAACGGCAGGAAATGTAGGAAGAATCTATTTACTTTTATTTCAAGGGGTTCTTCCAAGTTTTTAATAATTTCTGGAAACTCTAATTGTGTATTTTAAGAGTTTTACCACAAATAGAGAGTTTTCTTACAAAGATGTACTGGAACCGTCAGGATTTTAACAGAGTCATACAAAAGTCGCCAGAGTAATGGGGCCTCAATTGTAAACATACGCAGTATAGACCTCACTTACAGGCTTTCTACACAAATTTTGAGCTGTATAAACAAGAATTCCTAATATTAGAAAGCAAATTCAAGTGAAAACGCTCCCTAAAGTGCCCGGAGTTGTAAATATTTTCAGTTTGCTGGTCATTTCACGGCTTTCCACTGGTAATGTCTGTGATTACAAACGGCAGGAAATGTAGGAAGAATCTATTTACTTTTATTTCATGTGGTTCTTCCAAGTTTTTAATCATTTCTGGAAACTCTAATTGCGTATTTTAAGAGTTTTACCACTACTAGAGAGTTTTCTTACAAAGATGTCCTGGAACCGTCAGGATTTTAACAGAGTCATACAAAAGTCGCCAGAGTAATGGGGCCTCAACTGTAAACATACGCAGTTTAGACCTCACTTAAAGGCTTTCTACACAAATTTTGAGCTGTATAAACAAGAATTCCTCATATTTGAAAGCAAATTCAAGTGAAAACGCTCCCTAAAGTGCCCGGAGTTGTAAATATTATCAGTTTGCTGCTCATTTCACGGCTATCCACTGGTAATGTCTGTGATTACAAACGGCAGGAAATGTAGGAAGAATCTATTTACTTTTATTTCAAGTGGTTCTTCCAAGTTTTTAATCATTTCTGGAAACTCAAATTGCGTATTTTAAGAGTTTAACCACAACTAGAGAGTTTTCTTACAAATATGTACTGGAACCGTCAGGATTTTAACAGAGTCATACAAAAGTCGCCAGAGTAATGGGGCCTCAACTGTAAACATACGCAGTTTAGACCTCATTTTCAGGCTTTCTACACAAATTTTGAGCTGTATAAACAAGAATTCCTCATATTTGAAAGCAAATTCAAGTGAAAACGCTCCCTAAAGTGCCCGGAGTTGTAAATATTATCAGTTTGCTGGTCATTTCACGGCTTTCCACTGGTACTGTCTGTGATTACAAACGGCAGGAAATGTAGGAATAATCTATTTACTTTTATTTCAAGGGGTTCTTCCAAGTTTTCAATCATTTCTGGAAACTCTAATTGTGTATTTTAAGAGTTTTACCACAACTAGAGAGTTTTCTTACAAAGATGTACTGGAACCGTCAGGATTTTAACAGAGTCATACAAAAGTCGCCAGAGTAATGGGGCCTCAACTGTAAACATCCGCAGTTTAGACCTCACTTACAGGCTTTCTACACAAATTTTGAGCTGTATAAACAAGAATTCCTCATATTTGAAAGCAAACTCAAGTGAAAACGCTCCCTAAAGTGCCCGGAGTTGTAAATATTATCAGTTTGCTGGTCATTTCACGGCTATCCACTGGTAATGTCTGTGATTACAAACGGCAGGAAATGTAGGAAGAATCTATTTACTTTTATTTCAAGGGGTTCTTCCAAGTTTTTAATCATTTCTGGAAACTCTAATTGCGTATTTTAAGAGTTTTACCACAACTAGAGAGTTTTCTTACAAATATGTACTGGAACCGTCAGGATTTAAACAGAGTCATACAAAAGTCGCCAGAGTAATGGGGCCTCAATTGTAAACATAAGCAGTATAGACCTCACTTACAGGCTTTCTACACAAATTTTGAGCTGTATAAACAAGAATTCCTCATATTAGAAAGCAAATTCAAGTGAAAACGCTCCCTAAAGTGCCCGGAGTTGTAAATATTTTCAGTTTGCTGGTCATTTCACGGCTTTCCACTGGTAATGTCTGTGATTACAAACGGCAGGAAATGTAGGAAGAATCTATTTACTTTTATTTCAAGTGGTTCTTCCAAGTTTTTAATCATTTCTGGAAACTGTAATTGCGTATTTTAAGAGTTTTACCACTACTAGAGAGTTTTCTTACAAAGATGTACTGGAACCGTCAGGATTTTAACAGAGTCATACAAAAGTCGCCAGAGTAATGGGGCCTCAACTGTAAACATACGCAGTTTAGACCTCACTTACAGGCTTTCTACACAAATTTTGAGCTGTATAAACAAGAATTCCTCATATTTGAAAGCAAATTCAAGTGAAAACGCTCCCTAAAGTGCCCGGAGTTGTAAATATTATCAGTTTGCTGGTCATTTCACGGCTTTCCACTGGTACTGTCTGTGATTACAAAGGGCAGGAAATGTAGGAATAATCTATTTACTTTTATTTCAAGGGGTTCTTCCAAGTTTTCAATCATTTCTGGAAACTCTAATTGTGTATTTTAAGAGTTTTACCACAACTAGAGAGTTTTCTTACAAAGATGTACTGGAACCGTCAGGATTTTAACAGAGTCATACAAAAGTCGCCAGAGTAATGGGGCCTCAACTGTAAACATCCACAGTTTAGACCTCACTTACAGGCTTTCTACACAAATTTTGAGCTGTATAAACAAGAATTCCTCATATTTGAAAGCAAACTCAAGTGAAAACGCTCCCTAAAGTGTCCGGAGTTGTAAATATTATCAGTTTGTTGGTCATTTCACGGCTATCCACTGGTAATGTCTGTGATTACAAATGGCAGGAAATGTAGGAAGAATCTATTTACTTTAATTTCAAGAGGTTCTTCCAAGTTTTTAATCATTTCTGGAAACTCTAATTGCGTATTTTAAGAGTTTTACCACTACTAGAGAGTTTTCTTACAAAGATGTCCTGGAACCGTCAGGATTTTAACAGAGTCATACAAAAGTCGCCAGAGTAATGGGGCCTCAACTGTAAACATACGCAGTTTAGACCTCACTTACAGGCTTTCTACACAAATTTTGAGCTGTATAAACAAGAATTCCTCATATTTGAAAGCAAATTCAAGTGAAAACGCTCCCTAAAGTGCCCGGAGTTGTAAATATTATCAGTTTGCTGCTCATTTCACGGCTATCCACTGGTAATGTCTGTGATTACAAACGGCAGGAAATGTAGGAAGAATCTATTTACTTTTATTTCAAGTGGTTCTTCCAAGTTTTTAATCAATTCTGGAAACTCTAATTGCGTATTTTAAGAGTTTAACCACAACTAGAGAGTTTTCTTACAAATATGTACTGGAACCGTCAGGATTTTAACAGAGTCATACAAAAGTCGCCAGAGTAATGGGGCCTCAACTGTAAACATACGCAGTTTAGACCTCATTTACAGGCTTTCTACACAAATTTTGAGCTGTATAAACAAGAATCCCTCATATTTGAAAGCAAATTCAAGTGAAAACGCTCCCTAAAGTGCCCGGAGTTGTAAATATTATCAGTTTGCTGGTCATTTCACGGCTTTCCACTGGTACTGTCTGTGATTACAAACGGCAGGAAATGTAGGAATAATCTATTTACTTTTATTTCAAGGGGTTCTTCCAAGTTTTTAATCATTTCTGGAAACTCTAATTGTGTATTTTAAGAGTTTTACCACAAATAGAGAGTTTTCTTACAAATATGTACTGGAACCGTCAGAATTTTAACAGAGTCATACAAAAGTCGCCAGAGTAATGCGGCCTCAATTGTAAACATAAGCAGTACAGTCCTCACTTACAGGCTTTGTACACAAATTTTGAGCTGTATAAACAAGAATTCCTAATATTTGAAAGCAAATTCAAGTGAAAACGCTCCCTAAAGTGCCCGGAGTTGTAAATATTATCAGTTTGCTGGTCATTTCACGGCTATCCACTGGTAATGTCTGTGATTACAAACGGCAGGAAATGTAGGAAGAATCTATTTACTTTTATTTCAAGGGGTTCTTTCAAGTTTTTAATAATTTCTGGAAACTCTAATTGTGTATTTTAAGAGTTTTACCACAAATAGAGAGTTTTCTTACAAAGATGTACTGGAACCGTCAGGATTTTAACAGAGTCATACAAAAGTCGCCAGAGTAATGGGGCCTCAACTGTAAACATACGCAGTTTAGACCTCACTTACAGGCTTTCTACACAAATTTTGAGCTGTATAAACAAGAATTCCTCATATTTGAAAGCAAATTCAAGTGAAATCGCTCCCTAAAGTGCCCGGAGTTGTAAATATTATCAGTTTGCTGGTCATTTCACGGCTTTCCACTGGTAATGTCTGTGATTACAAACGGCAGGAAATGTAGGAATAATCTATTTACTTTTATTTCAAGTGGTTCTTCCAACTTTTTAATCATTTCTGGAAACTCTAATTGCGTATTTTAAGAGTTTTACCACAACTAGAGAGTTTTCTTACATATATGTACTGGAACCGTCAGGATTTTAACAGAGTCATACAAAAGTCGCCAGAGTAATGCGGCCTCAATTGTAAAAATAAGCTGTACAGTCCTCACTTACAGTCTTTCTACACAAGTTTTGAGCTATATAAACAAGAATTCCTAATATTTGAAAGCAAATTCAAGTGAAAACGCTCCCTAAAATGCCCGGAGCTGTACTTGTTATCAATTTTCAGGACATTTCCCAGGACTCCACTGGTAATCTCCCTGATTGAAAACGTCAGGAAATGTATTAAGAATGTATTTACTTCCATTTCAAGAGTTTCTTACAAGTTTTTAATCATTTCTGGAAACAATAATGGCGTATTTTAAGAGCTTTACCACAATTCGAGAGTTTTCTCCCAAGTATGTACTGGAACTGTCAGGATGTTAACTATTCACACAAAGACACCAGAGAAATTCGGCCTCAATTGTACACATCAGCAGTGTAGTCCTCACTTACAGTCTTTCTACGCAAATTTTGAGCTCTATAAACATGGATTCCAAATATCTGAAAGCAAATTCAAGTGAACAAGCTCCCTAAATTGCCCGGAGTTGTAAATATTATCAGTTTGCTGGTCATTTCACAGCTTTCCACTGGTAATGTCTGTGATTACAAATGGTAGGAAATGTAGGAAGAATCTATTTACTTTTATTTCAAGTGGTTCTTCAAGTTTTTAATCACTTCTCCAAACTCTAATTGCGTATTTTAAGAGTTTTACCACAACTAGAGAGTTTTCTTACAACTATATACTGGAACCGTAAAGATTTTAACAGTCATACAAAAGTCGCCAGAGTAATGCGGCCTTAATTGTAAACGTACGAAGTAAAGAGCTCACTTACAGCCTTTCTACACAAATTTTGAGCTGTATAAACAAGAATTCCTAATATTTGAAAGCAAATTTAAGTGAAATCGCTCCCTAAAGTGCCCGGAGTTGTAAATATTATCAGTTTGCTGGTCATTTCACAGCTTTCCACTGGTAATGTCTGTGATTACAAACGGCAAGAAATGTTGGAAGAATCTATTTACTTTTATTTCAGGTGGTTCTTCCAAGTTTTTAATCATTTCTGGACACTCTGATTGCGTATTTTAAGAGTTTTACCACAACTAGAGAGTTTTCTTACAACTATGTACTGGAACCTTAAAGATTATAACAGAGTCATACAAAAGTCGCCAGAGTAATGCGGCCTCAATTGTAAACATACGCAGTATAGACCTCACTTACAGGCTTACTACACAAATTTTGAGCTGTATAAACAAGAATTCCTAATATTTGAAAGCAAGTTCAAGTGAAAACGCTCCCTAAGGTTCCCGTAGTTGTAAATATTATCAGTTTGCTGGTCATTTCACGGCTTTCCACTGGTAATGTCTGTGATTACAAACGGCAGGAAATGTAGGAAGAATCTATTTGCTTTTATTTCAAGTGGTTCTTCCAACTTTTTAATCATTTCTGGAAACTCTAATTGCGTATTTTAAGAGTTTAACCACAACTAGAGAGTTTTCTTACAACTATGTACTGGAACTGTAATGATTTTAACAGATTCATACAAAAGTCGCCAGAGTATTGCGGCCTCAATTGTAAACATACGCAGTATAGAGCTCACTTACAGCCTTTCTACACAAATTTTGAGCTGTATAAACAAGAATTCCTAATATTTGAAAGCAAATTCAAGTGAAATCGCTCCCTAAAATTCCCGGAGCTGTACTTGTTATCAATTTTCAGGACATTTCCCAGGACTCCACTGATAATCTCCCTGATTGAAAACGTCAGGAAATATATTAAGAATGTATTTACTTCCATTTCAAGAGTTTCTTACAAGTTTTTAATCATTTCTGGAAACAATAATTGCGTATTTTAAGAGCTTTACCACAATTCGAGAGTTTTCTCCCAAGTATGTACTGGAACTGTCAGGATGTTAACTATTCACACAAAGACACCAGAGAAATTCGGCCTCAATTGTACACATCAGCAGTGTAGTCCTCACTTACAGTCTTTCTACGCAAATTTTGAGCTCTATAAACATGGATTCCAAATATTTGAAAGCAAATTCAAGTGAACACGCTCCCTAAATTGCCCGGAGTTGTAAATATTATCAGTTTGCTGGTCATTTCACAGCTTTCCACTGGTAATGTCTGTGATTACAAATGGCAGGAAATGTAGGAAGAATCTATTTACTTTTATTTCAAGTGGTTCTTCAAGTTTTTAATCACTTCTCCAAACTCTAATTGCGTATTTTAAGAGTTTTACCACAACTAGAGAGTTTTCTTACAACTATGTACTGGAACCGTAAAGATTTTAACAGTCATACAAAAGTCGCCAGAGTAATGCGGCCTTAATTGTAAACGTACGAAGTAAAGACCTCACTTACAGCCTTTCTACACAAATTTTGAGCTGTATAAACAAGAATTCCTAATATTTGAAAGCAAGTTCAAGTGAAATCGCTCCCTAAAGGGCCCGGAGTTGTAAATATTATCAGTTCGCTGGTCATTTCACGGTTTCCACTGGTAATGTCTGTGATTACAAACGGCAGGAAATGTAGGAAGAATCTATTTGCTTTTATTTCAAGTGGTTCTTCCAAGTTTTTAATCATTTCTGGACACTCTAATTGCGTATTTTAAGAGTTTAACCACAACTAGAGAGTTTTCTTACAACTATGTACTGGAACCGTAATGATTTTAACAGAGTCATACAAAAGTCTTCAGACTAATGTGGCCTCAATTGTAAACATACGCAGTATAGAGCTCACTTACAGCCTTTCTACACGAATTTTGAGCTGTATAAACAAGAATTCCTAATATTTGAAAGCAAATTCAAGTGAAATCGCTCCCTAAAGTGCCCGGAGTTGTAAATATTATCAGTTTGCTGGTCATTTCACGGCTTTCCACTGGTAATGTCTGTGATTACAAACGGCAGGAAATGTAGGAAGAATCTATTTACTTTTATTTCAAGGGGTTCTTCCAAGTTTTTAATCATTTCTGGAAACTCTAATTGCGTATTTTAAGAGTTTCACCACAACTAGAGAGTTTTCCTACAACTATGTACTGGAACCGTAAGGATTTTAACTGAGCCATACAAAAGTCGCCAGAGTAATGCGGCCTCAATTGTAAACATACGCAGTATAGACCTCACTTACAGGCTTACTACACAAATTTTGAGCTGTATATACAAGAATTCCTAATATTTGAAAGCAAGTTCTAGTGAAAACGCTCCCTAAAGTGCCCGCAGTTGTAAATATCATCAGTTTTCTGGTCATTTCACGGCTTTCTACTGGTAATGTCTGTGATTACAAACGGCATGAAATGTAGGAAGAATTTATTTACTTTTATTTCAAGTGGTTCTTCCAAGTTTTTAATCATTTCTGGAAACTCTAATTGCGTATTTTAAGAGTTTTACCACAACTAGAGAGTTTTCTTACATATATGTACTGGAACCGTCAGGATTTTAACAGAGTCATACAAAAGTCGCCAGAGTAATGCGGCCTCAATTGTAAAAATAAGCTGTACAGTCCTCACTTACAGTCTTTCTACACAAGTTTTGAGCTATATAAACAAGAATTCCTAATATTTGAAAGCAAATTCAAGTGAAAACGCTCCCTAAAATGCCCGGAGCTGTACTTGTTATCAATTTTCAGGACATTTCCCAGGACTCCACTGGTAATCTCCCTGATTGAAAACGTCAGGAAATGTATTAAGAATGTATTTACTTCCATTTCAAGAGTTTCTTACAAGTTTTTAATCATTTCTGGAAACAATAATGGCGTATTTTAAGAGCTTTACCACAATTCGAGAGTTTTCTCCCAAGTATGTACTGGAACTGTCAGGATGTTAACTATTCACACAAAGACACCAGAGAAATTCGGCCTCAATTGTACACATCAGCAGTGTAGTCCTCACTTACAGTCTTTCTACGCAAATTTTGAGCTCTATAAACATGGATTCCAAATATCTGAAAGCAAATTCAAGTGAACACGCTCCCTAAATTGCCCGGAGTTGTAAATATTATCAGTTTGCTGGTCATTTCACAGCTTTCCACTGGTAATGTCTGTGATTACAAATGGCAGGAAATGTAGGAAGAATCTATTTACTTTTATTTCAAGTGGTTCTTCAAGTTTTTAATCACTTCTCCAAACTCTAATTGCGTATTTTAAGAGTTTTACCACAACTAGAGAGTTTTCTTACAACTATGTACTGGAACCGTAAAGATTTTAACAGTCATAAAAAAGTCGCCAGAGTAATGCGGCCTTAATTGTAAACGTACGAAGTAAAGAGCTCACTTACAGCCTTTCTACACAAATTTTGAGCTGTATAAACAAGAATTCCTAATATTTGAAAGCAAATTCAAGTGAAATCGCTCCCTAAAGTGCCCGGAGTTGTAAATATTATCAGTTTGCTGGTCATTTCACAGCTTTCCACTGGTAATGTCTGTGATTACAAACGGCAAGAAATGTTGGAAGAATCTATTTACTTTTATTTCAGGTGGTTCTTCCAAGTTTTTAATCATTTCTGGACACTCTGATTGCGTATTTTAAGAGTTTTACCACAACTAGAGAGTTTTCTTACAACTATGCACTGGAACCGTAATGATTTTAACAGAGTCATACAAAAGTCGCCAGAGTAATGCGGCCTCAATTGTAAACATACGCAGTATAGAAATCACTTACAGCCTTTCTACACAAATTTTGAGCTGTATAAACAAGAATTCCTAATATTTGAAAGCAAATTCAAGTGAAAACGCTCCCTAAAGTGCCCGGAGTTGTAAATATTATCAGTTTGCTGGTCATTTCACAGCTTTCCACTGGTAATGTCTGTGATTACAAACGGCAGGAAATGTTGGAAGAATCTATTTACTTTTATTTCAAGTGGTTCTTCCAAGTTTTTAATCATTTCTGGACACTCTGATTGCGTATTTTAAGACTTTTACCACAACTAGAGAGTTTTCTTACAACTATGTACTGGAACCTTAAAGATTATAACAGAGTCA
The DNA here is from genome assembly GCF_964212035.1 of Myotis nattereri. NCBI lineage: Eukaryota > Metazoa > Chordata > Mammalia > Chiroptera > Vespertilionidae > Myotis > Myotis nattereri. The sequence continues at coordinate 685,211 of NW_027669682.1, forward strand.
TACAAAAGTCGCCAGAGTAATGCGGCCTCAATTGTAAACATACGCAGTATAGACCTCACTTACAGGCTTACTACACAAATTTTGAGCTGTATAAAGAAGAATTCCTAATATTTGAAAGCAAGTTCAAGTGAAAACGCTCCCTAAAGGGCCCGGAGTTGTAAATATTATCAGTTCGCTGGTCATTTCACGGTTTCCACTGGTAATGTCTGTGATTACAAACGGCAGGAAATGTAGGAAGAATCTATTTGCTTTTATTTCAAGTGGTTCTTCCAAGTTTTTAATCATTTCTGGACACTCTGATTGCGTATTTTAAGACTTTTACCACAACTAGAGAGTTTTCTTACAACTATGTACTGGAACCTTAAAGATTATAACAGAGTCATACAAAAGTCGCCAGAGTAATGCGGCCTCAATTGTAAACATACGCAGTATAGACCTCACTTACAGGCTTACTACACAAATTTTGAGCTGTATATACAAGAATTCCTAATATTTGAAAGCAAGTTCTAGTGAAAACGCTCCCTAAAGTGCCCGGAGTTGTAAATATCATCAGTTTTCTGGTCATTTCAGGGCTTTCTACTGGTAATGTCTGTGATTACAAACGGCAGGAAATGTAGGAAGAATTTATTTACTTTTATTTCAAGTGGTTCTTCCAAGTTTTTAATCATTTCTGGAAACTCTAATTGCGTATTTTAAGAGTTTTACCACAACTAGAGAGTTTTCTTACATATATGTACTGGAACCCTAAGGATTTTAACAGAGTCATACAAAAGTCGCCAGAGTAATTCGGCCTCAATTGTACACATCAGCAGTGTAGTCCTCACTTACAGTCTTTCTACGCAAATTTGGAGCTCTATAAACATGGATTCCAAATATCTGAAAGCAAATTCAAGTGAACACGCTCCCTAAATTGCCCGGAGTTGTAAATATTATCAGTTTGCTGGTCATTTCACAGCTTTCCACTGGTAATGTCTGTGATTACAAATGGCAGGAAATGTAGGAAGAATCTATTTACTTTTATTTCAAGTGGTTCTTCAAGTTTTTAATCACTTCTCCAAACTCTAATTGCGTATTTTAAGAGTTTTACCACAACTAGAGAGTTTTCTTACAACTATGTACTGGAACCGTAAAGATTTTAACAGTCATACAAAAGTCGCCAGAGTAATGCGGCCTTAATTGTAAACGTACGAAGTAAAGAGCTCACTTACAGCCTTTCTACACAAATTTTGAGCTGTATAAACAAGAATTCCTAATATTTGAAAGCAAATTCAAGTGAAATCGCTCCCTAAAGTGCCCGGAGTTGTAAATATTATCAGTTTGCTGGTCATTTCACAGCTTTCCACTGGTAATGTCTGTGATTACAAACGGCAAGAAATGTTGGAAGAATCTATTTACTTTTATTTCAAGTGGTTCTTCCAAGTTTTTAATCATTTCTGGACACTCTGATTGCGTATTTTAAGAGTTTTACCACAACTAGAGAGTTTTCTTACAACTATGTACTGGAACCTTAAAGATTATAACAGAGTCATACAAAAGTCGCCAGAGTAATGCGGCCTCAATTGTAAACATACGCAGTATAGACCTCACTTACAGGCTTACTACACAAATTTTGAGCTGTATAAACAAGAATTCCTAATATTTGAAAGCAAGTTCAAGTGAAAACGCTCCCTAAGGTGCCCGGAGTTGTAAATATAATCAGTTTGCTGGTCATTTCACGGCTTTCCACTGGTAATGTCTATGATTACAAACGGCAGGAAATGTAGGAAGAATCTATTTGCTTTTATTTCAAGTGGTTCTTCCAACTTTTTAATCATTTCTGGAAACTCTAATTGCGTATTTTAAGAGTTTAACCACAACTAGAGAGTTTTCTTACAACTATGTACTGGAACCGTAATGATTTTAACAGAGTCATACAAAAGTCGCCAGAGTAATGCGGCCTCAATTGTAAACATACGAAGTATAGAGCTCACTTACAGCCTTTCTACACAAATTTTGAGCTGTATAAACAAGAATTCCTAATATTTGAAAGCAAATTCAAGTGAAATCGCTCCCTAAAGTGCCCGGAGTTGTAAATATTATCAGTTTTCTGGTCATTTCACGGCTTTCCACTGGTAATGTCTGTGATTACAAACGGCAGGAAATGTAGGAAGAATCTATTTGCTTTGATTTCAAGCGGTTCTTCCAAGTTTTTAATCATTTCTGGAAACTCTAATTGCGTATTTTAAGAGTTTTACCACAACTAGAGAGTTTTCTTACAACTATGCACTGGAACCGTAATGATTTTAACAGAGTCATACAAAAGTCGCCAGAGTAATGCGGCCTCAATTGTAAACATACGCAGTATAGACCTCACTTACAGCCTTTCTACACAAATTTTGAGCTGTATAAACAAGAATTCCTAATATTTGAAAGCAAATTCAAGTGAAAACGCTCCCTAAAGTGCCCGGAGTTGTAAATATTATCAGTTTGCTGGTCATTTCACAGCTTTCCACTGGTAATGTCTGTGATTACAAAGGGCAGGAAATGTTGGAAGAATCTATTTACTTTTATTTCAAGTGGTTCTTCCAAGTTTTTAATCATTTCTGGACACTCTGATTGCGTATTTTAAGACTTTTACCGCAACTAGAGAGTTTTCTTACAACTATGTACTGGAACCTTAAAGATTATAACAGAGTCATACAAAAGTCGCCAGAGTAATGCGGCCTCAATTGTAAACATACGCAGTATAGACCTCACTTACAGGCTTACTACACAAATTTTGAGCTGTATAAAGAAGAATTCCTAATATTTGAAAGCAAGTTCAAGTGAAAACGCTCCCTAAAGGGCCCGGAGTTGTAAATATTATCAGTTCGCTGGTCATTTCACGGTTTCCACTGGTAATGTCTGTGATTACAAACGGCATGAAATGTAGGAAGAATTTATTTACTTTTATTTCAAGTGGTTCTTCCAAGTTTTTAATCATTTCTGGAAACTCTAATTGCGTATTTTAAGAGTTTTACCACAACTAGAGAGTTTTCTTACATATATGTACTGGAACCCTAAGGATTTTAACAGAGTCATACAAAAGTCGCCAGAGTAATGCGGCCTCAATTGTAAAAATAAGCTGTACAGTCCTCACTTACAGTCTTTCTACACAAGTTTTGAGCTATATAAACAAGAATTCCTAATATTTGAAAGCAAATTCAAGTGAAAACGCTCCCTAAAATGCCCGGAGCTGTACTTGTTATCAATTTTCAGGACATTTCCCAGGACTCCACTGGTAATCTCCCTGATTGAAAACGTCAGGAAATGTATTAAGAATGTATTTACTTCCATTTCAAGAGTTTCTTACAAGTTTTTAATCATTTCTGGAAACAATAATGGCGTATTTTAAGAGCTTTACCACAATTCGAGAGTTTTCTCCCAAGTATGTACTGGAACTGTCAGGATGTTAACTATTCACACAAAGACACCAGAGAAATTCGGCCTCAATTGTACACATCAGCAGTGTAGTCCTCACTTACAGTCTTTCTACGCAAATTTTGAGCTCTATAAACATGGATTCCAAATATCTGAAAGCAAATTCAAGTGAACACGCTCCCTAAATTGCCCGGAGTTGTAAATATTATCAGTTTGCTGGTCATTTCACAGCTTTCCACTGGTAATGTCTGTGATTACAAATGGCAGGAAATGTAGGAAGAATCTATTTACTTTTATTTCAAGTGGTTCTTCAAGTTTTTAATCACTTCTCCAAACTCTAATTGCGTATTTTAAGAGTTTTACCACAACTAGAGAGTTTTCTTACAACTATGTACTGGAACCGTAAAGATTTTAACAGTCATACAAAAGTCGCCAGAGTAATAAGGCCTCAATTGTAAACATAAGCAGTACAGTCCTCACTTACAGGCTTTCTACCCAAATTTTGAGCTGTATAAACAAGAATTCCTCATATTTGAAAGCAAATTCAAGTGAAAACGCTCCCTAAAGTGCCCGGAGTTGTAAATATTATCAGTTTGCTGCTCATTTCACGGCTATCCACTGGTAATGTCTGTGATTACAAACGGCAGGAAATGTAGGAAGAATCTATTTACTTTTATTTCAAGTGGTTCTTCCAAGTTTTTAATCATTTCTGGAAACTCAAATTGCGTATTTTAAGAGTTTAACCACAACTAGAGAGTTTTCTTACAAATATGTACTGGAACCGTCAGGATTTTAACAGAGTCATACAAAAGTCGCCAGAGTAATGGGGCCTCAACTGTAAACATACGCAGTTTAGACCTCATTTTCAGGCTTTCTACACAAATTTTGAGCTGTATAAACAAGAATTCCTCATATTTGAAAGCAAATTCAAGTGAAAACGCTCCCTAAAGTGCCCGGAGTTGTAAATATTATCAGTTTGCTGGTCATTTCACGGCTTTCCACTGGTACTGTCTGTGATTACAAACGGCAGGAAATGTAGGAATAATCTATTTACTTTTATTTCAAGGGGTTCTTCCAAGTTTTCAATCATTTCTGGAAACTCTAATTGTGTATTTTAAGAGTTTTACCACAACTAGAGAGTTTTCTTACAAAGATGTACTGGAACCGTCAGGATTTTAACAGAGTCATACAAAAGTCGCCAGAGTAATGGGGCCTCAACTGTAAACATCCGCAGTTTAGACCTCACTTACAGGCTTTCTACACAAATTTTGAGCTGTATAAACAAGAATTCCTCATATTTGAAAGCAAACTCAAGTGAAAACGCTCCCTAAAGTGCCCGGAGTTGTAAATATTATCAGTTTGCTGGTCATTTCACGGCTATCCACTGGTAATGTCTGTGATTACAAACGGCAGGAAATGTAGGAAGAATCTATTTCCTTTTATTTCAAGGGGTTCTTCCAAGTTTTTAATCATTTCTGGAAACTCTAATTGCGTATTTTAAGAGTTTTACCACAACTAGAGAGTTTTCTTACAAATATGTACTGGAACCGTCAGGATTTAAACAGAGTCATACAAAAGTCGCCAGAGTAATGGGGCCTCAATTGTAAACATAAGCAGTATAGACCTCACTTACAGGCTTTCTACACAAATTTTGAGCTGTATAAACAAGAATTCCTCATATTAGAAAGCAAATTCAAGTGAAAACGCTCCCTAAAGTGCCCGGAGTTGTAAATATTTTCAGTTTGCTGGTCATTTCACGGCTTTCCACTGGTAATGTCTGTGATTACAAACGGCAGGAAATGTAGGAAGAATCTATTTACTTTTATTTCAAGTGGTTCTTCCAAGTTTTTAATCATTTCTGGAAACTGTAATTGCGTATTTTAAGAGTTTTACCACTACTAGAGAGTTTTCTTACAAAGATGTACTGGAACCGTCAGGATTTTAACAGAGTCATACAAAAGTCGCCAGAGTAATGGGGCCTCAACTGTAAACATACGCAGTTTAGACCTCACTTACAGGCTTTCTACACAAATTTTGAGCTGTATAAACAAGAATTCCTCATATTTGAAAGCAAATTCAAGTGAAAACGCTCCCTAAAGTGCCCGGAGTTGTAAATATTATCAGTTTGCTGGTCATTTCACGGCTTTCCACTGGTACTGTCTGTGATTACAAAGGGCAGGAAATGTAGGAATAATCTATTTACTTTTATTTCAAGGGGTTCTTCCAAGTTTTCAATCATTTCTGGAAACTCTAATTGTGTATTTTAAGAGTTTTACCACAACTAGAGAGTTTTCTTACAAAGATGTACTGGAACCGTCAGGATTTTAACAGAGTCATACAAAAGTCGCCAGAGTAATGGGGCCTCAACTGTAAACATCCACAGTTTAGACCTCACTTACAGGCTTTCTACACAAATTTTGAGCTGTATAAACAAGAATTCCTCATATTTGAAAGCAAACTCAAGTGAAAACGCTCCCTAAAGTGTCCGGAGTTGTAAATATTATCAGTTTGTTGGTCATTTCACGGCTATCCACTGGTAATGTCTGTGATTACAAATGGCAGGAAATGTAGGAAGAATCTATTTACTTTAATTTCAAGAGGTTCTTCCAAGTTTTTAATCATTTCTGGAAACTCTAATTGCGTATTTTAAGAGTTTTACCACTACTAGAGAGTTTTCTTACAAAGATGTCCTGGAACCGTCAGGATTTTAACAGAGTCATACAAAAGTCGCCAGAGTAATGGGGCCTCAACTGTAAACATACGCAGTTTAGACCTCACTTACAGGCTTTCTACACAAATTTTGAGCTGTATAAACAAGAATTCCTCATATTTGAAAGCAAATTCAAGTGAAAACGCTCCCTAAAGTGCCCGGAGTTGTAAATATTATCAGTTTGCTGCTCATTTCACGGCTATCCACTGGTAATGTCTGTGATTACAAACGGCAGGAAATGTAGGAAGAATCTATTTACTTTTATTTCAAGTGGTTCTTCCAAGTTTTTAATCAATTCTGGAAACTCTAATTGCGTATTTTAAGAGTTTAACCACAACTAGAGAGTTTTCTTACAAATATGTACTGGAACCGTCAGGATTTTAACAGAGTCATACAAAAGTCGCCAGAGTAATGGGGCCTCAACTGTAAACATACGCAGTTTAGACCTCATTTACAGGCTTTCTACACAAATTTTGAGCTGTATAAACAAGAATCCCTCATATTTGAAAGCAAATTCAAGTGAAAACGCTCCCTAAAGTGCCCGGAGTTGTAAATATTATCAGTTTGCTGGTCATTTCACGGCTTTCCACTGGTACTGTCTGTGATTACAAACGGCAGGAAATGTAGGAATAATCTATTTACTTTTATTTCAAGGGGTTCTTCCAAGTTTTTAATCATTTCTGGAAACTCTAATTGTGTATTTTAAGAGTTTTACCACAAATAGAGAGTTTTCTTACAAATATGTACTGGAACCGTCAGAATTTTAACAGAGTCATACAAAAGTCGCCAGAGTAATGCGGCCTCAATTGTAAACATAAGCAGTACAGTCCTCACTTACAGGCTTTGTACACAAATTTTGAGCTGTATAAACAAGAATTCCTAATATTTGAAAGCAAATTCAAGTGAAAACGCTCCCTAAAGTGCCCGGAGTTGTAAATATTATCAGTTTGCTGGTCATTTCACGGCTATCCACTGGTAATGTCTGTGATTACAAACGGCAGGAAATGTAGGAAGAATCTATTTACTTTTATTTCAAGGGGTTCTTTCAAGTTTTTAATAATTTCTGGAAACTCTAATTGTGTATTTTAAGAGTTTTACCACAAATAGAGAGTTTTCTTACAAAGATGTACTGGAACCGTCAGGATTTTAACAGAGTCATACAAAAGTCGCCAGAGTAATGGGGCCTCAACTGTAAACATACGCAGTTTAGACCTCACTTACAGGCTTTCTACACAAATTTTGAGCTGTATAAACAAGAATTCCTCATATTTGAAAGCAAATTCAAGTGAAATCGCTCCCTAAAGTGCCCGGAGTTGTAAATATTATCAGTTTGCTGGTCATTTCACGGCTTTCCACTGGTAATGTCTGTGATTACAAACGGCAGGAAATGTAGGAATAATCTATTTACTTTTATTTCAAGTGGTTCTTCCAACTTTTTAATCATTTCTGGAAACTCTAATTGCGTATTTTAAGAGTTTTACCACAACTAGAGAGTTTTCTTACATATATGTACTGGAACCGTCAGGATTTTAACAGAGTCATACAAAAGTCGCCAGAGTAATGCGGCCTCAATTGTAAAAATAAGCTGTACAGTCCTCACTTACAGTCTTTCTACACAAGTTTTGAGCTATATAAACAAGAATTCCTAATATTTGAAAGCAAATTCAAGTGAAAACGCTCCCTAAAATGCCCGGAGCTGTACTTGTTATCAATTTTCAGGACATTTCCCAGGACTCCACTGGTAATCTCCCTGATTGAAAACGTCAGGAAATGTATTAAGAATGTATTTACTTCCATTTCAAGAGTTTCTTACAAGTTTTTAATCATTTCTGGAAACAATAATGGCGTATTTTAAGAGCTTTACCACAATTCGAGAGTTTTCTCCCAAGTATGTACTGGAACTGTCAGGATGTTAACTATTCACACAAAGACACCAGAGAAATTCGGCCTCAATTGTACACATCAGCAGTGTAGTCCTCACTTACAGTCTTTCTACGCAAATTTTGAGCTCTATAAACATGGATTCCAAATATCTGAAAGCAAATTCAAGTGAACAAGCTCCCTAAATTGCCCGGAGTTGTAAATATTATCAGTTTGCTGGTCATTTCACAGCTTTCCACTGGTAATGTCTGTGATTACAAATGGTAGGAAATGTAGGAAGAATCTATTTACTTTTATTTCAAGTGGTTCTTCAAGTTTTTAATCACTTCTCCAAACTCTAATTGCGTATTTTAAGAGTTTTACCACAACTAGAGAGTTTTCTTACAACTATATACTGGAACCGTAAAGATTTTAACAGTCATACAAAAGTCGCCAGAGTAATGCGGCCTTAATTGTAAATGTACGAAGTAAAGAGCTCACTTACAGCCTTTCTACACAAATTTTGAGCTGTATAAACAAGAATTCCTAATATTTGAAAGCAAATTTAAGTGAAATCGCTCCCTAAAGTGCCCGGAGTTGTAAATATTATCAGTTTGCTGGTCATTTCACAGCTTTCCACTGGTAATGTCTGTGATTACAAACGGCAAGAAATGTTGGAAGAATCTATTTACTTTTATTTCAGGTGGTTCTTCCAAGTTTTTAATCATTTCTGGACACTCTGATTGCGTATTTTAAGAGTTTTACCACAACTAGAGAGTTTTCTTACAACTATGTACTGGAACCTTAAAGATTATAACAGAGTCATACAAAAGTCGCCAGAGTAATGCGGCCTCAATTGTAAACATACGCAGTATAGACCTCACTTACAGGCTTACTACACAAATTTTGAGCTGTATAAACAAGAATTCCTAATATTTGAAAGCAAGTTCAAGTGAAAACGCTCCCTAAGGTTCCCGTAGTTGTAAATATTATCAGTTTGCTGGTCATTTCACGGCTTTCCACTGGTAATGTCTGTGATTACAAACGGCAGGAAATGTAGGAAGAATCTATTTGCTTTTATTTCAAGTGGTTCTTCCAACTTTTTAATCATTTCTGGAAACTCTAATTGCGTATTTTAAGAGTTTAACCACAACTAGAGAGTTTTCTTACAACTATGTACTGGAACTGTAATGATTTTAACAGATTCATACAAAAGTCGCCAGAGTATTGCGGCCTCAATTGTAAACATACGCAGTATAGAGCTCACTTACAGCCTTTCTACACAAATTTTGAGCTGTATAAACAAGAATTCCTAATATTTGAAAGCAAATTCAAGTGAAATCGCTCCCTAAAATTCCCGGAGCTGTACTTGTTATCAATTTTCAGGACATTTCCCAGGACTCCACTGATAATCTCCCTGATTGAAAACGTCAGGAAATATATTAAGAATGTATTTACTTCCATTTCAAGAGTTTCTTACAAGTTTTTAATCATTTCTGGAAACAATAATTGCGTATTTTAAGAGCTTTACCACAATTCGAGAGTTTTCTCCCAAGTATGTACTGGAACTGTCAGGATGTTAACTATTCACACAAAGACACCAGAGAAATTCGGCCTCAATTGTACACATCAGCAGTGTAGTCCTCACTTACAGTCTTTCTACGCAAATTTTGAGCTCTATAAACATGGATTCCAAATATTTGAAAGCAAATTCAAGTGAACACGCTCCCTAAATTGCCCGGAGTTGTAAATATTATCAGTTTGCTGGTCATTTCACAGCTTTCCACTGGTAATGTCTGTGATTACAAATGGCAGGAAATGTAGGAAGAATCTATTTACTTTTATTTCAAGTGGTTCTTCAAGTTTTTAATCACTTCTCCAAACTCTAATTGCGTATTTTAAGAGTTTTACCACAACTAGAGAGTTTTCTTACAACTATGTACTGGAACCGTAAAGATTTTAACAGTCATACAAAAGTCGCCAGAGTAATGCGGCCTTAATTGTAAACGTACGAAGTAAAGACCTCACTTACAGCCTTTCTACACAAATTTTGAGCTGTATAAACAAGAATTCCTAATATTTGAAAGCAAGTTCAAGTGAAATCGCTCCCTAAAGGGCCCGGAGTTGTAAATATTATCAGTTCGCTGGTCATTTCACGGTTTCCACTGGTAATGTCTGTGATTACAAACGGCAGGAAATGTAGGAAGAATCTATTTGCTTTTATTTCAAGTGGTTCTTCCAAGTTTTTAATCATTTCTGGACACTCTAATTGCGTATTTTAAGAGTTTAACCACAACTAGAGAGTTTTCTTACAACTATGTACTGGAACCGTAATGATTTTAACAGAGTCATACAAAAGTCTTCAGACTAATGTGGCCTCAATTGTAAACATACGCAGTATAGAGCTCACTTACAGCCTTTCTACACGAATTTTGAGCTGTATAAACAAGAATTCCTAATATTTGAAAGCAAATTCAAGTGAAATCGCTCCCTAAAGTGCCCGGAGTTGTAAATATTATCAGTTTGCTGGTCATTTCACGGCTTTCCACTGGTAATGTCTGTGATTACAAACGGCAGGAAATGTAGGAAGAATCTATTTACTTTTATTTCAAGGGGTTCTTCCAAGTTTTTAATCATTTCTGGAAACTCTAATTGCGTATTTTAAGAGTTTCACCACAACTAGAGAGTTTTCCTACAACTATGTACTGGAACCGTAAGGATTTTAACTGAGCCATACAAAAGTCGCCAGAGTAATGCGGCCTCAATTGTAAACATACGCAGTATAGACCTCACTTACAGGCTTACTACACAAATTTTGAGCTGTATATACAAGAATTCCTAATATTTGAAAGCAAGTTCTAGTGAAAACGCTCCCTAAAGTGCCCGCAGTTGTAAATATCATCAGTTTTCTGGTCATTTCACGGCTTTCTACTGGTAATGTCTGTGATTACAAACGGCATGAAATGTAGGAAGAATTTATTTACTTTTATTTCAAGTGGTTCTTCCAAGTTTTTAATCATTTCTGGAAACTCTAATTGCGTATTTTAAGAGTTTTACCACAACTAGAGAGTTTTCTTACATATATGTACTGGAACCGTCAGGATTTTAACAGAGTCATACAAAAGTCGCCAGAGTAATGCGGCCTCAATTGTAAAAATAAGCTGTACAGTCCTCACTTACAGTCTTTCTACACAAGTTTTGAGCTATATAAACAAGAATTCCTAATATTTGAAAGCAAATTCAAGTGAAAACGCTCCCTAAAATGCCCGGAGCTGTACTTGTTATCAATTTTCAGGACATTTCCCAGGACTCCACTGGTAATCTCCCTGATTGAAAACGTCAGGAAATGTATTAAGAATGTATTTACTTCCATTTCAAGAGTTTCTTACAAGTTTTTAATCATTTCTGGAAACAATAATGGCGTATTTTAAGAGCTTTACCACAATTCGAGAGTTTTCTCCCAAGTATGTACTGGAACTGTCAGGATGTTAACTATTCACACAAAGACACCAGAGAAATTCGGCCTCAATTGTACACATCAGCAGTGTAGTCCTCACTTACAGTCTTTCTACGCAAATTTTGAGCTCTATAAACATGGATTCCAAATATCTGAAAGCAAATTCAAGTGAACACGCTCCCTAAATTGCCCGGAGTTGTAAATATTATCAGTTTGCTGGTCATTTCACAGCTTTCCACTGGTAATGTCTGTGATTACAAATGGCAGGAAATGTAGGAAGAATCTATTTACTTTTATTTCAAGTGGTTCTTCAAGTTTTTAATCACTTCTCCAAACTCTAATTGCGTATTTTAAGAGTTTTACCACAACTAGAGAGTTTTCTTACAACTATGTACTGGAACCGTAAAGATTTTAACAGTCATAAAAAAGTCGCCAGAGTAATGCGGCCTTAATTGTAAACGTACGAAGTAAAGAGCTCACTTACAGCCTTTCTACACAAATTTTGAGCTGTATAAACAAGAATTCCTAATATTTGAAAGCAAATTCAAGTGAAATCGCTCCCTAAAGTGCCCGGAGTTGTAAATATTATCAGTTTGCTGGTCATTTCACAGCTTTCCACTGGTAATGTCTGTGATTACAAACGGCAAGAAATGTTGGAAGAATCTATTTACTTTTATTTCAGGTGGTTCTTCCAAGTTTTTAATCATTTCTGGACACTCTGATTGCGTATTTTAAGAGTTTTACCACAACTAGAGAGTTTTCTTACAACTATGTACTGGAACCTTAAAGATTATAACAGAGTCATACAAAAGTCGCCAGAGTAATGCGGCCTCAATTGTAAACATACGCAGTATAGACCTCACTTACAGGCTTACTACACAAATTTTGAGCTGTATAAACAAGAATTCCTAATATTTGAAAGCAAGTTCAAGTGAAAACGCTCCCTAAGGTGCCCGTAGTTGTAAATATTATCAGTTTGCTGGTCATTTCACGGCTTTCCACTGGTAATGTCTGTGATTACAAACGGCAGGAAATGTAGGAAGAATCTATTTGCTTTTATTTCAAGTGGTTCTTCCAACTTTTTAATCATTTCTGGAAACTCTAATTGCGTATTTTAAGAGTTTTACCACAACTAGAGAGTTTTCTTACAACTATGCACTGGAACCGTAATGATTTTAACAGAGTCATACAAAAGTCGCCAGAGTAATGCGGCCTCAATTGTAAACATACGCAGTATAGAAATCACTTACAGCCTTTCTACACAAATTTTGAGCTGTATAAACAAGAATTCCTAATATTTGAAAGCAAATTCAAGTGAAAACGCTCCCTAAAGTGCCCGGAGTTGTAAATATTATCAGTTTGCTGGTCATTTCACAGCTTTCCACTGGTAATGTCTGTGATTACAAACGGCAGGAAATGTTGGAAGAATCTATTTACTTTTATTTCAAGTGGTTCTTCCAAGTTTTTAATCATTTCTGGACACTCTGATTGCGTATTTTAAGACTTTTACCACAACTAGAGAGTTTTCTTACAACTATGTACTGGAACCTTAAAGATTATAACAGAGTCATACAAAAGTCGCCAGAGTAATGCGGCCTCAATTGTAAACATACGCAGTATAGACCTCACTTACAGGCTTACTACACAAATTTTGAGCTGTATAAAGAAGAATTCCTAATATTTGAAAGCAAGTTCAAGTGAAAACGCTCCCTAAAGGGCCCGGAGTTGTAAATATTATCAGTTCGCTGGTCATTTCACGGTTTCCACTGGTAATGTCTGTGATTACAAACGGCAGGAAATGTAGGAAGAATCTATTTGCTTTTATTTCAAGTGGTTCTTCCAAGTTTTTAATCATTTCTGGACACTCTGATTGCGTATTTTAAGACTTTTACCACAACTAGAGAGTTTTCTTACAACTATGTACTGGAACCTTAAAGATTATAACAGAGTCATACAAAAGTCGCCAGAGTAATGCGGCCTCAATTGTAAACATACGCAGTATAGACCTCACTTACAGGCTTACTACACAAATTTTGAGCTGTATATACAAGAATTCCTAATATTTGAAAGCAAGTTCTAGTGAAAACGCTCCCTAAAGTGCCCGGAGTTGTAAATATCATCAGTTTTCTGGTCATTTCAGGGCTTTCTACTGGTAATGTCTGTGATTACAAACGGCAGGAAATGTAGGAAGAATTTATTTACTTTTATTTCAAGTGGTTCTTCCAAGTTTTTAATCATTTCTGGAAACTCTAATTGCGTATTTTAAGAGTTTTACCACAACTAGAGAGTTTTCTTACATATATGTACTGGAACCCTAAGGATTTTAACAGAGTCATACAAAAGTCGCCAGAGTAATTCGGCCTCAATTGTACACATCAGCAGTGTAGTCCTCACTTACAGTCTTTCTACGCAAATTTGGAGCTCTATAAACATGGATTCCAAATATCTGAAAGCAAATTCAAGTGAACACGCTCCCTAAATTGCCCGGAGTTGTAAATATTATCAGTTTGCTGGTCATTTCACAGCTTTCCACTGGTAATGTCTGTGATTACAAATGGCAGGAAATGTAGGAAGAATCTATTTACTTTTATTTCAAGTGGTTCTTCAAGTTTTTAATCACTTCTCCAAACTCTAATTGCGTATTTTAAGAGTTTTACCACAACTAGAGAGTTTTCTTACAACTATGTACTGGAACCGTAAAGATTTTAACAGTCATACAAAAGTCGCCAGAGTAATGCGGCCTTAATTGTAAACGTACGAAGTAAAGAGCTCACTTACAGCCTTTCTACACAAATTTTGAGCTGTATAAACAAGAATTCCTAATATTTGAAAGCAAATTCAAGTGAAATCGCTCCCTAAAGTGCCCGGAGTTGTAAATATTATCAGTTTGCTGGTCATTTCACAGCTTTCCACTGGTAATGTCTGTGATTACAAACGGCAAGAAATGTTGGAAGAATCTATTTACTTTTATTTCAAGTGGTTCTTCCAAGTTTTTAATCATTTCTGGACACTCTGATTGCGTATTTTAAGAGTTTTACCACAACTAGAGAGTTTTCTTACAACTATGTACTGGAACCTTAAAGATTATAACAGAGTCATACAAAAGTCGCCAGAGTAATGCGGCCTCAATTGTAAACATACGCAGTATAGACCTCACTTACAGGCTTACTACACAAATTTTGAGCTGTATAAACAAGAATTCCTAATATTTGAAAGCAAGTTCAAGTGAAAACGCTCCCTAAGGTGCCCGGAGTTGTAAATATAATCAGTTTGCTGGTCATTTCACGGCTTTCCACTGGTAATGTCTATGATTACAAACGGCAGGAAATGTAGGAAGAATCTATTTGCTTTTATTTCAAGTGGTTCTTCCAACTTTTTAATCATTTCTGGAAACTCTAATTGCGTATTTTAAGAGTTTAACCACAACTAGAGAGTTTTCTTACAACTATGTACTGGAACCGTAATGATTTTAACAGAGTCATACAAAAGTCGCCAGAGTAATGCGGCCTCAATTGTAAACATACGAAGTATAGAGCTCACTTACAGCCTTTCTACACAAATTTTGAGCTGTATAAACAAGAATTCCTAATATTTGAAAGCAAATTCAAGTGAAATCGCTCCCTAAAGTGCCCGGAGTTGTAAATATTATCAGTTTTCTGGTCATTTCACGGCTTTCCACTGGTAATGTCTGTGATTACAAACGGCAGGAAATGTAGGAAGAATCTATTTGCTTTGATTTCAAGCGGTTCTTCCAAGTTTTTAATCATTTCTGGAAACTCTAATTGCGTATTTTAAGAGTTTTACCACAACTAGAGAGTTTTCTTACAACTATGCACTGGAACCGTAATGATTTTAACAGAGTCATACAAAAGTCGCCAGAGTAATGCGGCCTCAATTGTAAACATACGCAGTATAGACCTCACTTACAGCCTTTCTACACAAATTTTGAGCTGTATAAACAAGAATTCCTAATATTTGAAAGCAAATTCAAGTGAAAACGCTCCCTAAAGTGCCCGGAGTTGTAAATATTATCAGTTTGCTGGTCATTTCACAGCTTTCCACTGGTAATGTCTGTGATTACAAAGGGCAGGAAATGTTGGAAGAATCTATTTACTTTTATTTCAAGTGGTTCTTCCAAGTTTTTAATCATTTCTGGACACTCTGATTGCGTATTTTAAGACTTTTACCGCAACTAGAGAGTTTTCTTACAACTATGTACTGGAACCTTAAAGATTATAACAGAGTCATACAAAAGTCGCCAGAGTAATGCGGCCTCAATTGTAAACATACGCAGTATAGACCTCACTTACAGGCTTACTACACAAATTTTGAGCTGTATAAAGAAGAATTCCTAATATTTGAAAGCAAGTTCAAGTGAAAACGCTCCCTAAAGGGCCCGGAGTTGTAAATATTATCAGTTCGCTGGTCATTTCACGGTTTCCACTGGTAATGTCTGTGATTACAAACGGCATGAAATGTAGGAAGAATTTATTTACTTTTATTTCAAGTGGTTCTTCCAAGTTTTTAATCATTTCTGGAAACTCTAATTGCGTATTTTAAGAGTTTTACCACAACTAGAGAGTTTTCTTACATATATGTACTGGAACCCTAAGGATTTTAACAGAGTCATACAAAAGTCGCCAGAGTAATGCGGCCTCAATTGTAAAAATAAGCTGTACAGTCCTCACTTACAGTCTTTCTACACAAGTTTTGAGCTATATAAACAAGAATTCCTAATATTTGAAAGCAAATTCAAGTGAAAACGCTCCCTAAAATGCCCGGAGCTGTACTTGTTATCAATTTTCAGGACATTTCCCAGGACTCCACTGGTAATCTCCCTGATTGAAAACGTCAGGAAATGTATTAAGAATGTATTTACTTCCATTTCAAGAGTTTCTTACAAGTTTTTAATCATTTCTGGAAACAATAATGGCGTATTTTAAGAGCTTTACCACAATTCGAGAGTTTTCTCCCAAGTATGTACTGGAACTGTCAGGATGTTAACTATTCACACAAAGACACCAGAGAAATTCGGCCTCAATTGTACACATCAGCAGTGTAGTCCTCACTTACAGTCTTTCTACGCAAATTTTGAGCTCTATAAACATGGATTCCAAATATCTGAAAGCAAATTCAAGTGAACACGCTCCCTAAATTGCCCGGAGTTGTAAATATTATCAGTTTGCTGGTCATTTCACAGCTTTCCACTGGTAATGTCTGTGATTACAAATGGCAGGAAATGTAGGAAGAATCTATTTACTTTTATTTCAAGTGGTTCTTCAAGTTTTTAATCACTTCTCCAAACTCTAATTGCGTATTTTAAGAGTTTTACCACAACTAGAGAGTTTTCTTACAACTATGTACTGGAACCGTAAAGATTTTAACAGTCATACAAAAGTCGCCAGAGTAATAAGGCCTCAATTGTAAACATAAGCAGTACAGTCCTCACTTACAGGCTTTCTACCCAAATTTTGAGCTGTATAAACAAGAATTCCTAATATTTGAATGCAAGTTCAAGTGAAAACGCTCCCTAAGGTGCCCGGAGTTGTAAATATAATCAGTTTGCTGGTCATTTCACAGCTTTCCACTGGTAATGTCTGTGATTACAAACGGCAGGAAATGTAGGAAGAATCTATTTGCTTTTATTTCAAGTGGTTCTTCCAACTTTTTAATCATTTCTGGAAACTCTAATTGCGTATTTTAAGAGTTTAACCACAACTAGAGAGTTTTCTTACAACTATGTACTGGAACCGTAATGATTTTAACAGAGTCATACAAAAGTCGCCAGAGTAATGCGGCCTCAATTGTAAACATACGCAGTATAGAGCTCACTTACAGCCTTTCTACACAAATTTTGAGCTGTATAAACAAGAATTCCTAATATTTGAAAGCAAATTCAAGTGAAATCGCTCCCTAAAGTGCCCGGAGTTGTAAATATTATCAGTTTGCTGGTCATTTCACGGCTTTCCACTGGTAATGTCTGTGATTACAAACGGCAGGAAATGTAGGAAGAATCTATTTGCTTTGATTTCAAGTGGTTCTTCCAAGTTTTTAATCATTTCTGGAAACTCTAATTGCGTATTTTAAGAGTTTTACCACAACTAGAGAGTTTTCTAACAACTATGCACTGGAACCGTAATGATTTTAACAGAGTCATACAAAAGTCGCCAGAGTAATGCGGCCTCAATTGTAAACATACGCAGTATAGACCTCACTTACAGCCTTTCTACACAAATTTTGAGCTGTATAAACAAGAATTCCTAATATTTGAAAGCAAATTCAAGTGAAAACGCTCCCTAAAGTGCCCGGAGTTTTAAATATTATCAGTTTGCTGGTCATTTTACAGCTTTCCACTGGTAATGTCTGTGATTACAAACGGCAGGAAATGTAGGAAGAATCTATTTACTTTTATTTCAAGTGGTTCTTCCAAGTTTTTAATCATTTCTGGAAACTCTAATTGCGTATTTTAAGAGTTTTACCACAACTAGAGAGTTTTCTTACAACTATGCACTGGAACCGTAATGATTTTAACAGAGTCATACAAAAGTCGCCAGAGTAATGCGGCCTCAATTGTAAACATACGCAGTATAGACCTCACTTACAGCCTTTCTACACAAATTTTGAGCTGTATAAACAAGAATTCCTAATATTTGAAAGCAAATTCAAGTGAAAACGCTCCCTAAAGTGCCCGGAGTTGTAAATATTATCAGTTTGCTGGTCATTTCACAGCTTTCCACTGGTAATGTCTGTGATTACAAACGGCAGGAAATGTTGGAAGAATCTATTTACTTTTATTTCAAGTGGTTCTTCCAAGTTTTTAATCATTTCTGGACACTCTGATTGCGTATTTTAAGACTTTTACCACAACTAGAGAGTTTTCTTACAACTATGTACTGGAACCTTAAAGATTATAACAGAGTCATACAAAAGTCGCTAGAGTAATGCGGCCTCAATTGTAAACATACGCAGTATAGACCTCACTTACAGGCTTACTACACAAATTTTGAGCTGTATAAACAAGAATTCCTAATATTTGAAAGCAAATTCAAGTGAAATCGCTCCCTAAAGTGCCCGGAGTTGTAAATATTATCAGTTTGCTGGTCATTTCACGGCTTTCCACTGGTAATGTCTGTGATTACAAACGGCAGGAAATGTAGGAAGAATCTATTTGCTTTGATTTCAAGCGGTTCTTCCAAGTTTTTAATCATTTCTGGAAACTCTAATTGCGTATTTTAAGAGTTTTACCACAACTAGAGAGTTTTCTTACAACTATGCACTGGAACCGTAATGATTTTAACAGAGTCATACAAAAGTCGCCAGAGTAATGCGGCCTCAATTGTAAACATACGCAGTATAGACCTCACTTACAGCCTTTCTACACAAATTTTGAGCTGTATAAACAAGAATTCCTAATATTTGAAAGCAAATTCAAGTGAAAACGCTCCCTAAAGTGCCCGGAGTTGTAAATATTATCAGTTTGCTGGTCATTTCACAGCTTTCCACTGGTAATGTCTGTGATTACAAACGGCAGGAAATGTTGGAAGAATCTATTTACTTTTATTTCAAGTGGTTCTTCCAAGTTTTTAATCATTTCTGGACACTCTGATTGCGTATTTTAAGAGTTTAACCACAACTAGAGAGTTTTCTTACAACTATGTACTGGAACCGTAATGATTTTAACAGAGTCATACAAAAGTCTTCAGACTAATGTGGCCTCAATTGTAAACATACGCAGTATAGAGCTCACTTACAGCCTTTCTACACGAATTTTGAGCTGTATAAACAAGAATTCCTAATATTTGAAAGCAAATTCAAGTGAAATCGCTCCCTAAAGTGCCCGGAGTTGTAAATATTATCAGTTTGCTGGTCATTTCACGGCTTTCCACTGGTAATGTCTGTGATTACAAACGGCAGGAAATGTAGGAAGAATCTATTTACTTTTATTTCAAGTGGTTCTTCCAACTTTTTAATCATTTCTGGAAACTCTAATTGCGTATTTTAAGAGTTTTACCACAACTAGAGAGTTTTCTTACATATATGTACTGGAACCGTCAGGATTTTAACAGAGTCATACAAAAGTCGCCAGAGTAATGCGGCCTCAATTGTAAAAATAAGCTGAACAGTCCTCACTTACAGTCTTTCTACACAAGTTTTGAGCTATATAAACAAGAATTCCTAATATTTGAAAGCAAATTCAAGTGAAAACGCTCCCTAAAATGCCCGGAGCTGTACTTGTTATCAATTTTCAGGACATTTCCCAGGACTCCACTGGTAATCTCCCTGATTGAAAACGTCAGGAAATGTATTAAGAATGTATTTACTTCCATTTCAAGAGTTTCTTACAAGTTTTTAATCATTTCTGGAAACAATAATTGCGTATTTTAAGAGCTTTACCACAATTCGAGAGTTTTCTCCCAAGTATGTACTTGAACTGTCAGGATGTTAACTATTCACACAAAGACACCAGAGAAATTCGGCCTCAATTGTACACATCAGCAGTGTAGTCCTCACTTACAGTCTTTCTACGCAAATTTTGAGCTCTATAAACATGGATTCCAAATATCTGAAAGCAAATTCAAGTGAACACGCTCCCTAAATTGCCTGGAGTTGTAATTATTATCAGTTTGCTGGTCATTTCACAGCTTTCCACTGGTAATGTCTGTGATTACAAATGGCAGGAAATGTAGGAAGAATCTATTTACTTTTATTTAAAGTGGTTCTTCAAGTTTTTAATCCCTTCTCCAAACTCTAATTGCGTATTTTAAGAGTTTTACCACAACTAGAGAGTTTTGTTACAACTATGTACTGGAACCGTAAAGATTTTAACAGTCATACAAAAGTCGCCAGAGTAATGCGGCCTTAATTGTAAACGTACGAAGTAAAGAGCTCACTTACAGCCTTTCTACACAAATTTTGAGCTGTATAAACAAGAATTCCTAATATTTGAAAGCAAATTCAAGTGAAATCGCTCCCTAAAGTGCCCGGAGTTGTAAATATTATCAGTTTGCTGGTCATTTCACAGCTTTCCACTGGTAATGTCTGTGATTACAAACGGCAGGAAATGTTGGAAGAATCTATTTACTTTTATTTCAAGTGGTTCTTCCAAGTTTTTAATCATTTCTGGACACTCTGATTGCGTATTTTAAGACTTTTACCACAACTAGAGAGTTTTCTTACAACTATGTACTGGAACCTTAAAGATTATAACAGAGTCATACAAAAGTCGCCAGAGTAATGCGGCCTCAATTGTAAACATACGCAGTATAGACCTCACTTACAGGCTTACTACACAAATTTTGAGCTGTATAAAGAAGAATTCCTAATATTTGAAAGCAAGTTCAAGTGAAACCGCTCCCTAAAGGGCCCGGAGTTGTAAATATTATCAGTTCGCTGGTCATTTCACGGTTTCCACTGGTAATGTCTGTGATTACAAACGGCAGGAAATGTAGGAAGAATCTATTTGCTTTTATTTCAAGTGGTTCTTCCAAGTTTTTAATCATTTCTGGACACTCTAATTGCGTATTTTAAGAGTTTAACCACAACTAGAGAGTTTCCTTACAACTATGTACTGGAACCGTAATGATTTTAACAGAGTCATACAAAAGTCTTCAGACTAATGTGGCCTCAATTGTAAACATACGCAGTATAGAGCTCACTTACAGACCTTCTACACGAATTTTGAGCTGTATAAACAAGAATTCCTAATATTTGAAAGCAAATTCAAGTGAAATCGCTCCCTAAAGTGCCCGGAGTTGTAAATATTATCAGTTTGCTGGTCATTTCACGGCTTTCCACTGGTAATGTCTGTGATTACAAACGGCAGGAAATGTAGGAAGAATCTATTTACTTTTATTTCAAGTGGTTCTTCCAAGTTTTTAATCATTTCTGGAAACTCTAATTGCGTATTTTAAGAGTTTTACCACAACTAGAGAGTTTTCGTACAACTATGTACTGGAACCGTAAGGATTTTAACTGAGCCATACAAAAGTCGCCAGAGTAATGCGGCCTCAATTGTAAACATACGCAGTATAGACCTCACTTACAGGCTTACTACACAAATTTTGAGCTGTATATACAAGAATTCCTAATATTTGAAAGCAAGTTCTAGTGAAAACGCTCCCTAAAGTGCCCGGAGTTGTAAATATCATCAGTTTTCTGGTCATTTCACGGCTTTCCACTGGTAATGTCTGTGATTACAAACGGCAGGAAATGTAGGAAGAATCTATTTGCTTTTATTTCAAGTGGTTCTTCCAAGTTTTTAATCATTTCTGGAAACTCTAATTGCGTATTTTAAGAGTTTAACCACAACTAGAGAGTTTTCTTACAACTATGTACTGGAACCGTAAGGATTTTAACAGAGTCATACAAAAGTCGCCAGAGTAATGCGGCCTCAATTGTAAAAATAAGCTGTACAGTCCTCACTTACAGTCTTTCTACACAAGTTTTGAGCTATATAAACAAGAATTCCTAATATTTGAAAGCAAATTCAAGTGAAAACGCTCCCTAAAATGCCCGGAGCTGTACTTGTTATCAATTTTCAGGACATTTCCCAGGACTCCACTGGTAATCTCCCTGATTGAAAACGTCAGGAAATGTATTAAGAATGTATTTACTTCCATTTCAAGAGTTTCTTACAAGTTTTTAATCATTTCTTGAAACAATAATTGCGTATTTTAAGAGCTTTACCACAATTCGAGAGTTTTCTCCCAAGTATGTACTGGAACTGTCAGGATGTTAACTATTCACACAAAGACACCAGAGAAATTCGGCCTCAATTGTACACATCAGCAGTGTAGTCCTCACTTACAGTCTTTCTACGCAAATTTTGAGCTCTATAAACATGGATTCCAAATATCTGAAAGCAAATTCAAGTGAACACGCTCCCTAAATTGCCCGGAGTTGTAAATATTATCAGTTTGCTGGTCATTTCACAGCTTTCCACTGGTAATGTCTGTGATTACAAATGGCAGGAAATGTAGGAAGAATCTATTTACTTTTATTTCAAGTGGTTCTTCAAGTTTTTAATCACTTCTCCAAACTCTAATTGCGTATTTTAAGAGTTTTACCACAACTAGAGAGTTTTGTTACAACTATGTACTGGAACCGTAAAGATTTTAACAGTCATACAAAAGTCGCCAGAGTAATGCGGCCTTAATTGTAAACGTACGAAGTAAAGAGCTCACTTACAGCCTTTCTACACAAATTTTGAGCTGTATAAACAAGAATTCCTAATATTTGAAAGCAAATTCAAGTGAAATCGCTCCCTAAAGTGCCCGGAGTTGTAAATATTATCAGTTTGCTGGTCATTTCACAGCTTTCCACTGGTAATGTCTGTGATTACAAACGGCAGGAAATGTTGGAAGAATCTATTTACTTTTATTTCAAGTGGTTCTTCCAAGTTTTTAATCATTTCTGGACACTCTGATTGCGTATTTTAAGACTTTTACCACAACTAGAGAGTTTTCTTACAACTATGTACTGGAACCTTAAAGATTATAACAGAGTCATACAAAAGTCGCCAGAGTAATGCGGCCTCAATTGTAAACATACGCAGTATAGACCTCACTTACAGGCTTACTACACAAATTTTGAGCTGTATAAACAAGAATTCCTAATATTTGAAAGCAAGTTCAAGTGAAACCGCTCCCTAAAGGGCCCGGAGTTGTAAATATTATCAGTTCGCTGGTCATTTCACGGTTTCCACTGGTAATGTCTGTGATTACAAACGGCAGGAAATGTAGGAAGAATCTATTTGCTTTTATTTCAAGTGGTTCTTCCAAGTTTTTAATCATTTCTGGACACTCTAATTGCGTATTTTAAGAGTTTAACCACAACTAGAGAGTTTCCTTACAACTATGTACTGGAACCGTAATGATTTTAACAGAGTCATACAAAAGTCTTCAGACTAATGTGGCCTCAATTGTAAACATACGCAGTATAGAGCTCACTTACAGACCTTCTACACGAATTTTGAGCTGTATAAACAAGAATTCCTAATATTTGAAAGCAAATATAAGTGAAATCGCTCCCTAAAGTGCCCGGAGTTGTAAATATTATCAGTTTGCTGGTCATTTCACGGCTTTCCACTGGTAATGTCTGTGATTACAAACGGCAGGAAATGTAGGAAGAATCTATTTACTTTTATTTCAAGTGGTTCTTCCAAGTTTTTAATCATTTCTGGAAACTCTAATTGCGTATTTTAAGAGTTTTACCACAACTAGAGAGTTTTCGTACAACTATGTACTGGAACCGTAAGGATTTTAACTGAGCCATACAAAAGTCGCCAGAGTAATGCGGCCTCAATTGTAAACATACGCAGTATAGACCTCACTTACAGGCTTACTACACAAATTTTGAGCTGTATATACAAGAATTCCTAATATTTGAAAGCAAGTTCTAGTGAAAACGCTCCCTAAAGTGCCCGGAGTTGTAAATATCATCAGTTTTCTGGTCATTTCACGGCTTTCCACTGGTAATGTCTGTGATTACAAACGGCAGGAAATGTAGGAAGAATCTATTTGCTTTTATTTCAAGTGGTTCTTCCAAGTTTTTAATCATTTCTGGAAACTCTAATTGCGTATTTTAAGAGTTTAACCACAACTAGAGAGTTTTCTTACAACTATGTACTGGAACCGTAAGGATTTTAACAGAGTCATACAAAAGTCGCCAGAGTAATGCGGCCTCAATTGTAAAAATAAGCTGTACAGTCCTCACTTACAGTCTTTCTACACAAGTTTTGAGCTATATAAACAAGAATTCCTAATATTTGAAAGCAAATTCAAGTGAAAACGCTCCCTAAAATGCCCGGAGCTGTACTTGTTATCAATTTTCAGGACATTTCCCAGGACTCCACTGGTAATCTCCCTGATTGAAAACGTCAGGAAATGTATTAAGAATGTATTTACTTCCATTTCAAGAGTTTCTTACAAGTTTTTAATCATTTCTTGAAACAATAATTGCGTATTTTAAGAGCTTTACCACAATTCGAGAGTTTTCTCCCAAGTATGTACTGGAACTGTCAGGATGTTAACTATTCACACAAAGACACCAGAGAAATTCGGCCTCAATTGTACACATCAGCAGTGTAGTCCTCACTTACAGTCTTTCTACGCAAATTTTGAGCTCTATAAACATGGATTCCAAATATCTGAAAGCAAATTCAAGTGAACACGCTCCCTAAATTGCCCGGAGTTGTAAATATTATCAGTTTGCTGGTCATTTCACAGCTTTCCACTGGTAATGTCTGTGATTACAAATGGCAGGAAATGTAGGAAGAATCTATTTACTTTTATTTCAAGTGGTTCTTCAAGTTTTTAATCACTTCTCCAAACTCTAATTGCGTATTTTAAGAGTTTTACCACAACTAGAGAGTTTTCTTACAACTATGTAATGGAACCGTAAAGATTTTAACAGTCATACAAAAGTCGCCAGAGTAATGCGGCCTTAATTGTAAAGGTACGAAGTAAAGAGCTCACTTACAGCCTTTCTACACAAATTTTGAGCTGTATAAACAAGAATTCCTAATATTTGAAAGCAAATTCAAGTGAAATCGCTCCCTAAAGTGCCCGGAGTTGTAAATATTATCAGTTTGCTGGTCATTTCACAGCTTTCCACTGGTAATGTCTGTGATTACAAACGGCAAGAAATGTTGGAAGAATCTATTTACTTTTATTTCAGGTGGTTCTTCCAAGTTTTTAATCATTTCTGGACACTCTGATTGCGTATTTTAAGAGTTTTACCACAACTAGAGAGTTTTCTTACAACTATGTACTGGAACCGTAAGGATTTTAACAGAGTCATACAAAAGTCGCCAGAGTAATGCGGCCTCAATTGTAAACATAAGCAGTACAGTCCTCACTTACAGTCTTTCTACACAAGTTTTGAGCTATATAAACAAGAATAACTAATATTTGAAAGCAAATTCAAGTGAAAACGCTCCCTAAAGTGCCCGGAGTTGTAAATATTATCAGTTTTCTGGTCATTTCACGGCTTTCCACTGGTAATGTCTGTGATTACAAACGGCAGGAAATGTTCGAAGAATCTATTTACTTTTATTTCAAGTGGTTCTTCCAAGTTTTTAATCATTTCTAGAAACTCTAATTGCGTATTTTAAGAGTTTTACCACAACTAGAGAGTTTTCTTACAACTATGTACTGGAACCTTAAAGATTATAACAGAGTCATAAAAAAGTCGCCAGAGTAATGCAGCCTCAATTGTAAACATACGCAGAATAGACCTCACTTACAAGCTTTCTACACAAATTTTGAGCTGTATAAACAAGAATTCCTAATATTTGAAACCAAGTTCAAGTGAAACCGCTCCCTAAAGGGCCCGGAGTTGTAAATATTATCAGTTTGCTGGTCATTTCACGGCTTTCCACTGGTAATGTCTGTGATTACAAACGGCAGGAAATGTAGGAAGAATCTATTTACTTTTATTTCAAGTGGTTCTTCCAAGTTTTAATCATTTCTGGAAACTCTAATTGCGTATTTTAAGAGTTTTACCACAACTAGAGAGTTTTCTTACATATATGTACTGGAACCGTAAGGATTTTAACAGAGTCATACAAAAGAAGCCAGAGTAATGCGGCCTCAATTGTAAACATAAGCAGTACAGTCCTCACTTACTGTCTTTCTACACAAGTTTTGAGCTATATAAGCAAGACTTCCTAATATTTTAAAGCAAATTCAAGTGAAAACGCTCCCTAAAATTCCCGGAGTTGTAAATGTTATCAGTTTGCTGGTCATTTCACGGCTTTCCACTGGTAATGTCTGTGATTACAAACGGCAGGAAATGTTGGAAGAATCTATTTACGTTTATTTCAAGTGGTTCTTCCAGTTTTTAATCATTTCTGGACACTCTAATTGCGTATTTTAAGAGTTTAACCACAACTAGAGAGTTTTCTTACAACTATGTACTGGAACCGTAAGGATTTTAACAGAGTCATACAAAAGTCGCCAGAGTAATGCGGCCTCAATTGTAAAAATAAGCTGTACAGTCCTCACTTACAGTCTTTCTACACAAGTTTTGAGCTATATAAACAAGAATTCCTAATATTTGAAAGCAAATTCAAGTGAAAACGCTCCCTAAAATGCCCGGAGCTGTACTTGTTATCAATTTTCAGGACATTTCCCAGGACTCCACTGGTAATCTCCCTGATTGAAAACGTCAGGAAATGTATTAAGAATGTATTTACTTCCATTTCAAGAGTTTCTTACAAGTTTTTAATCATTTCTGGAAACAATAATTGCGTATTTTAAGAGCTTTACCACAATTCGAGAGTTTTCTCCCAAGTATGTACTGGAACTGTCAGGATGTTAACTATTCACACAAAGACACCAGAGAAATTCGGCCTCAATTGTACACATCAGCAGTGTAGTCCTCACTTACAGTCTTTCTACGCAAATTTTGAGCTCTATAAACATGGATTCCAAATATCTGAAAGCAAATTCAAGTGAACACGCTCCCTAAATTGCCCGGAGTTGTAAATATTATCAGTTTGCTGGTCATTTCACAGCTTTCCACTGGTAATGTCTGTGATTACAAATGGCAGGAAATGTAGGAAGAATCTATTTACTTTTATTTCAAGTGGTTCTTCAAGTTTTTAATCACTTCTCCAAACTCTAATTGCGTATTTTAAGAGTTTTACCACAACTAGAGAGTTTTCTTACAACTATGTACTGGAACCGTAAAGTTTTTAACAGTCATACAAAAGTCGCCAGAGTAATGCGGCCTTAATTGTAAAGGTACGAAGTAAAGAGCTCACTTACAGCCTTTCTACACAAATTTTGAGCTGTATAAACAAGAATTCCTAATATTTGAAAGCAAATTCAAGTGAAATCGCTCCCTAAAGTGCCCGGAGTTGTAAATATTATCAGTTTGCTGGTCATTTCACAGCTTTCCACTGGTAATGTCTGTGATTACAAACGGCAAGAAATGTTGGAAGAATCTATTTACTTTTATTTCAGGTGGTTCTTCCAAGTTTTTAATCATTTCTGGACACTCTGATTGCGTATTTTAAGAGTTTTACCACAACTAGAGAGTTTTCTTACAACTATGTACTGGAACCTTAAAGATTATAACAGAGTCATACAAAAGTCGCCAGAGTAATGCGGCCTCAATTGTAAACATACGCAGTATAGACCTCACTTACAGGCTTACTAAACAAATTTTGAGCTGTATAAACAAGAATTCCTAATATTTGAAAGCAAGTTCAAGTGAAAACGCTCCCTAAGGTGCCCGTAGTTGTAAATATTATCAGTTTGCTGGTCATTTCACGGCTTTCCACTGGTAATGTCTGTGATTACAAACGGCAGGAAATGTAGGAAGAATCTATTTGCTTTTATTTCAAGTGGTTCTTCCAAGTTTTTAATCATTTCTGGAAACTCTAATTGCGTATTTTAAGAGTTTAACCACAACTAGAGAGTTTTCTTACAACTATGTACTGGAACCGTAAGGATTTTAACAGAGTCATACAAAAGTCGCCAGAGTAATGCGGCCTCAATTGTAAAAATAAGCTGTACAGTCCTCACTTACAGTCTTTCTACACAAGTTTTGAGCTATATAAACAAGAATTCCTAATATTTGAAAGCAAATTCAAGTGAAAACGCTCCCTAAAATGCCCGGAGCTGTACTTGTTATCAATTTTCAGGACATTTCCCAGGACTCCACTGGTAATCTCCCTGATTGAAAACGTCAGGAAATGTATTAAGAATGTATTTACTTCCATTTCAAGAGTTTCTTACAAGTTTTTAATCATTTCTGGAAACAATAATTGCGTATTTTAAGAGCTTTACCACAATTCGAGAGTTTTCTCCCAAGTATGTACTGGAACTGTCAGGATGTTAACTATTCACACAAAGACACCAGAGAAATTCGGCCTCAATTGTACACATCAGCAGTGTAGTCCTCACTTACAGTCTTTCTACGCAAATTTTGAGCTCTATAAACATGGATTCCAAATATCTGAAAGCAAATTCAAGTGAACACGCTCCCTAAATTGCCCGGAGTTGTAAATATTATCAGTTTGCTGGTCATTTCACAGCTTTCCACTGGTAATGTCTGTGATTACAAATGGCAGGAAATGTAGGAAGAATCTATTTACTTTTATTTCAAGTGGTTCTTCAAGTTTTTAATCACTTCTCCAAACTCTAATTGCGTATTTTAAGAGTTTTACCACAACTAGAGAGTTTTCTTACAACTATGTAATGGAACCGTAAAGATTTTAACAGTCATACAAAAGTCGCCAGAGTAATGCGGCCTTAATTGTAAAGGTACGAAGTAAAGAGCTCACTTACAGCCTTTCTACACAAATTTTGAGCTGTATAAACAAGAATTCCTAATATTTGAAAGCAAATTCAAGTGAAATCGCTCCCTAAAGTGCCCGGAGTTGTAAATATTATCAGTTTGCTGGTCATTTCACAGCTTTCCACTGGTAATGTCTGTGATTACAAACGGCAAGAAATGTTGGAAGAATCTATTTACTTTTATTTCAGGTGGTTCTTCCAAGTTTTTAATCATTTCTGGACACTCTGATTGCGTATTTTAAGAGTTTTACCACAACTAGAGAGTTTTCTTACAACTATGTACTGGAACCGTAAGGATTTTAACAGAGTCATACAAAAGTCGCCAGAGTAATGCGGCCTCAATTGTAAACATAAGCAGTACAGTCCTCACTTACAGTCTTTCTACACAAGTTTTGAGCTATATAAACAAGAATAACTAATATTTGAAAGCAAATTCAAGTGAAAACGCTCCCTAAAGTGCCCGGAGTTGTAAATATTATCAGTTTTCTGGTCATTTCACGGCTTTCCACTGGTAATGTCTGTGATTACAAACGGCAGGAAATGTTCGAAGAATCTATTTACTTTTATTTCAAGTGGTTCTTCCAAGTTTTTAATCATTTCTAGAAACTCTAATTGCGTATTTTAAGAGTTTTACCACAACTAGAGAGTTTTCTTACAACTATGTACTGGAACCTTAAAGATTATAACAGAGTCATAAAAAAGTCGCCAGAGTAATGCAGCCTCAATTGTAAACATACGCAGAATAGACCTCACTTACAAGCTTTCTACACAAATTTTGAGCTGTATAAACAAGAATTCCTAATATTTGAAACCAAGTTCAAGTGAAACCGCTCCCTAAAGGGCCCGGAGTTGTAAATATTATCAGTTTGCTGGTCATTTCACGGCTTTCCACTGGTAATGTCTGTGATTACAAACGGCAGGAAATGTAGGAAGAATCTATTTACTTTTATTTCAAGTGGTTCTTCCAAGTTTTAATCATTTCTGGAAACTCTAATTGCGTATTTTAAGAGTTTTACCACAACTAGAGAGTTTTCTTACATATATGTACTGGAACCGTAAGGATTTTAACAGAGTCATACAAAAGAAGCCAGAGTAATGCGGCCTCAATTGTAAACATAAGCAGTACAGTCCTCACTTACTGTCTTTCTACACAAGTTTTGAGCTATATAAGCAAGACTTCCTAATATTTTAAAGCAAATTCAAGTGAAAACGCTCCCTAAAATTCCCGGAGTTGTAAATGTTATCAGTTTGCTGGTCATTTCACGGCTTTCCACTGGTAATGTCTGTGATTACAAACGGCAGGAAATGTTGGAAGAATCTATTTACGTTTATTTCAAGTGGTTCTTCCAGTTTTTAATCATTTCTGGACACTCTAATTGCGTATTTTAAGAGTTTAACCACAACTAGAGAGTTTTCTTACAACTATGTACTGGAACCGTAAGGATTTTAACAGAGTCATACAAAAGTCGCCAGAGTAATGCGGCCTCAATTGTAAAAATAAGCTGTACAGTCCTCACTTACAGTCTTTCTACACAAGTTTTGAGCTATATAAACAAGAATTCCTAATATTTGAAAGCAAATTCAAGTGAAAACGCTCCCTAAAATGCCCGGAGCTGTACTTGTTATCAATTTTCAGGACATTTCCCAGGACTCCACTGGTAATCTCCCTGATTGAAAACGTCAGGAAATGTATTAAGAATGTATTTACTTCCATTTCAAGAGTTTCTTACAAGTTTTTAATCATTTCTGGAAACAATAATTGCGTATTTTAAGAGCTTTACCACAATTCGAGAGTTTTCTCCCAAGTATGTACTGGAACTGTCAGGATGTTAACTATTCACACAAAGACACCAGAGAAATTCGGCCTCAATTGTACACATCAGCAGTGTAGTCCTCACTTACAGTCTTTCTACGCAAATTTTGAGCTCTATAAACATGGATTCCAAATATCTGAAAGCAAATTCAAGTGAACACGCTCCCTAAATTGCCCGGAGTTGTAAATATTATCAGTTTGCTGGTCATTTCACAGCTTTCCACTGGTAATGTCTGTGATTACAAATGGCAGGAAATGTAGGAAGAATCTATTTACTTTTATTTCAAGTGGTTCTTCAAGTTTTTAATCACTTCTCCAAACTCTAATTGCGTATTTTAAGAGTTTTACCACAACTAGAGAGTTTTCTTACAACTATGTACTGGAACCGTAAAGATTTTAACAGTCATACAAAAGTCGCCAGAGTAATGCGGCCTTAATTGTAAAGGTACGAAGTAAAGAGCTCACTTACAGCCTTTCTACACAAATTTTGAGCTGTATAAACAAGAATTCCTAATATTTGAAAGCAAATTCAAGTGAAATCGCTCCCTAAAGTGCCCGGAGTTGTAAATATTATCAGTTTGCTGGTCATTTCACAGCTTTCCACTGGTAATGTCTGTGATTACAAACGGCAAGAAATGTTGGAAGAATCTATTTACTTTTATTTCAGGTGGTTCTTCCAAGTTTTTAATCATTTCTGGACACTCTGATTGCGTATTTTAAGAGTTTTACCACAACTAGAGAGTTTTCTTACAACTATGTACTGGAACCTTAAAGATTATAACAGAGTCATACAAAAGTCGCCAGAGTAATGCGGCCTCAATTGTAAACATACGCAGTATAGACCTCACTTACAGGCTTACTAAACAAATTTTGAGCTGTATAAACAAGAATTCCTAATATTTGAAAGCAAGTTCAAGTGAAAACGCTCCCTAAGGTGCCCGTAGTTGTAAATATTATCAGTTTGCTGGTCATTTCACGGCTTTCCACTGGTAATGTCTGTGATTACAAACGGCAGGAAATGTAGGAAGAATCTATTTGCTTTTATTTCAAGTGGTTCTTCCAAGTTTTTAATCATTTCTGGAAACTCTAATTGCGTATTTTAAGAGTTTAACCACAACTAGAGAGTTTTCTTACAACTATGTACTGGAACCGTAAGGATTTTAACAGAGTCATACAAAAGTCGCCAGAGTAATGCGGCCTCAATTGTAAAAATAAGCTGTACAGTCCTCACTTACAGTCTTTCTACACAAGTTTTGAGCTATATAAACAAGAATTCCTAATATTTGAAAGCAAATTCAAGTGAAAACGCTC
This sequence comes from Myotis nattereri, assembly GCF_964212035.1. Classification (NCBI taxonomy): domain Eukaryota; kingdom Metazoa; phylum Chordata; class Mammalia; order Chiroptera; family Vespertilionidae; genus Myotis; species Myotis nattereri. Next base: position 717,067 of record NW_027669682.1, read on the forward strand.
CCTAAAATGCCCGGAGCTGTACTTGTTATCAATTTTCAGGACATTTCCCAGGACTCCACTGGTAATCTCCCTGATTGAAAACGTCAGGAAATGTATTAAGAATGTATTTACTTCCATTTCAAGAGTTTCTTACAAGTTTTTAATCATTTCTGGAAACAATAATTGCGTATTTTAAGAGCTTTACCACAATTCGAGAGTTTTCTCCCAAGTATGTACTGGAACTGTCAGGATGTTAACTATTCACACAAAGACACCAGAGAAATTCGGCCTCAATTGTACACATCAGCAGTGTAGTCCTCACTTACAGTCTTTCTACGCAAATTTTGAGCTCTATAAACATGGATTCCAAATATCTGAAAGCAAATTCAAGTGAACACGCTCCCTAAATTGCCCGGAGTTGTAAATATTATCAGTTTGCTGGTCATTTCACAGCTTTCCACTGGTAATGTCTGTGATTACAAATGGCAGGAAATGTAGGAAGAATCTATTTACTTTTATTTCAAGTGGTTCTTCAAGTTTTTAATCACTTCTCCAAACTCTAATTGCGTATTTTAAGAGTTTTACCACAACTAGAGAGTTTTCTTACAACTATGTAATGGAACCGTAAAGATTTTAACAGTCATACAAAAGTCGCCAGAGTAATGCGGCCTTAATTGTAAAGGTACGAAGTAAAGAGCTCACTTACAGCCTTTCTACACAAATTTTGAGCTGTATAAACAAGAATTCCTAATATTTGAAAGCAAATTCAAGTGAAATCGCTCCCTAAAGTGCCCGGAGTTGTAAATATTATCAGTTTGCTGGTCATTTCACAGCTTTCCACTGGTAATGTCTGTGATTACAAACGGCAAGAAATGTTGGAAGAATCTATTTACTTTTATTTCAGGTGGTTCTTCCAAGTTTTTAATCATTTCTGGACACTCTGATTGCGTATTTTAAGAGTTTTACCACAACTAGAGAGTTTTCTTACAACTATGTACTGGAACCGTAAGGATTTTAACAGAGTCATACAAAAGTCGCCAGAGTAATGCGGCCTCAATTGTAAACATAAGCAGTACAGTCCTCACTTACAGTCTTTCTACACAAGTTTTGAGCTATATAAACAAGAATAACTAATATTTGAAAGCAAATTCAAGTGAAAACGCTCCCTAAAGTGCCCGGAGTTGTAAATATTATCAGTTTTCTGGTCATTTCACGGCTTTCCACTGGTAATGTCTGTGATTACAAACGGCAGGAAATGTTCGAAGAATCTATTTACTTTTATTTCAAGTGGTTCTTCCAAGTTTTTAATCATTTCTAGAAACTCTAATTGCGTATTTTAAGAGTTTTACCACAACTAGAGAGTTTTCTTACAACTATGTACTGGAACCTTAAAGATTATAACAGAGTCATAAAAAAGTCGCCAGAGTAATGCAGCCTCAATTGTAAACATACGCAGAATAGACCTCACTTACAAGCTTTCTACACAAATTTTGAGCTGTATAAACAAGAATTCCTAATATTTGAAACCAAGTTCAAGTGAAACCGCTCCCTAAAGGGCCCGGAGTTGTAAATATTATCAGTTTGCTGGTCATTTCACGGCTTTCCACTGGTAATGTCTGTGATTACAAACGGCAGGAAATGTAGGAAGAATCTATTTACTTTTATTTCAAGTGGTTCTTCCAAGTTTTAATCATTTCTGGAAACTCTAATTGCGTATTTTAAGAGTTTTACCACAACTAGAGAGTTTTCTTACATATATGTACTGGAACCGTAAGGATTTTAACAGAGTCATACAAAAGAAGCCAGAGTAATGCGGCCTCAATTGTAAACATAAGCAGTACAGTCCTCACTTACTGTCTTTCTACACAAGTTTTGAGCTATATAAGCAAGACTTCCTAATATTTTAAAGCAAATTCAAGTGAAAACGCTCCCTAAAATTCCCGGAGTTGTAAATGTTATCAGTTTGCTGGTCATTTCACGGCTTTCCACTGGTAATGTCTGTGATTACAAACGGCAGGAAATGTTGGAAGAATCTATTTACGTTTATTTCAAGTGGTTCTTCCAGTTTTTAATCATTTCTGGACACTCTAATTGCGTATTTTAAGAGTTTAACCACAACTAGAGAGTTTTCTTACAACTATGTACTGGAACCGTAAGGATTTTAACAGAGTCATACAAAAGTCGCCAGAGTAATGCGGCCTCAATTGTAAAAATAAGCTGTACAGTCCTCACTTACAGTCTTTCTACACAAGTTTTGAGCTATATAAACAAGAATTCCTAATATTTGAAAGCAAATTCAAGTGAAAACGCTCCCTAAAATGCCCGGAGCTGTACTTGTTATCAATTTTCAGGACATTTCCCAGGACTCCACTGGTAATCTCCCTGATTGAAAACGTCAGGAAATGTATTAAGAATGTATTTACTTCCATTTCAAGAGTTTCTTACAAGTTTTTAATCATTTCTGGAAACAATAATTGCGTATTTTAAGAGCTTTACCACAATTCGAGAGTTTTCTCCCAAGTATGTACTGGAACTGTCAGGATGTTAACTATTCACACAAAGACACCAGAGAAATTCGGCCTCAATTGTACACATCAGCAGTGTAGTCCTCACTTACAGTCTTTCTACGCAAATTTTGAGCTCTATAAACATGGATTCCAAATATCTGAAAGCAAATTCAAGTGAACACGCTCCCTAAATTGCCCGGAGTTGTAAATATTATCAGTTTGCTGGTCATTTCACAGCTTTCCACTGGTAATGTCTGTGATTACAAATGGCAGGAAATGTAGGAAGAATCTATTTACTTTTATTTCAAGTGGTTCTTCAAGTTTTTAATCACTTCTCCAAACTCTAATTGCGTATTTTAAGAGTTTTACCACAACTAGAGAGTTTTCTTACAACTATGTACTGGAACCGTAAAGATTTTAACAGTCATACAAAAGTCGCCAGAGTAATGCGGCCTTAATTGTAAAGGTACGAAGTAAAGAGCTCACTTACAGCCTTTCTACACAAATTTTGAGCTGTATAAACAAGAATTCCTAATATTTGAAAGCAAATTCAAGTGAAATCGCTCCCTAAAGTGCCCGGAGTTGTAAATATTATCAGTTTGCTGGTCATTTCACAGCTTTCCACTGGTAATGTCTGTGATTACAAACGGCAAGAAATGTTGGAAGAATCTATTTACTTTTATTTCAGGTGGTTCTTCCAAGTTTTTAATCATTTCTGGACACTCTGATTGCGTATTTTAAGAGTTTTACCACAACTAGAGAGTTTTCTTACAACTATGTCTTGGAACCTTAAAGATTATAACAGAGTCATACAAAAGTCGCCAGAGTAATGCGGCCTCAATTGTAAACATACGCAGTATAGACCTCACTTACAGGCTTACTAAACAAATTTTGAGCTGTATAAACAAGAATTCCTAATATTTGAAAGCAAGTTCAAGTGAAAACGCTCCCTAAGGTGCCCGTAGTTGTAAATATTATCAGTTTGCTGGTCATTTCACGGCTTTCCACTGGTAATGTCTGTGATTACAAACGGCAGGAAATGTAGGAAGAATCTATTTGCTTTTATTTCAAGTGGTTCTTCCAAGTTTTTAATCATTTCTGGAAACTCTAATTGCGTATTTTAAGAGTTTAACCACAACTAGAGAGTTTTCTTACAACTATGTACTGGAACCGTAAGGATTTTAACAGAGTCATACAAAAGTCGCCAGAGTAATGCGGCCTCAATTGTAAAAATAAGCTGTACAGTCCTCACTTACAGTCTTTCTACACAAGTTTTGAGCTATATAAACAAGAATTCCTAATATTTGAAAGCAAATTCAAGTGAAAACGCTCCCTAAAATGCCCGGAGCTGTACTTGTTATCAATTTTCAGGACATTTCCCAGGACTCCACTGGTAATCTCCCTGATTGAAAACGTCAGGAAATGTATTAAGAATGTATTTACTTCCATTTCAAGAGTTTCTTACAAGTTTTTAATCATTTCTGGAAACAATAATTGCGTATTTTAAGAGCTTTACCACAATTCGAGAGTTTTCTCCCAAGTATGTACTGGAACTGTCAGGATGTTAACTATTCACACAAAGACACCAGAGAAATTCGGCCTCAATTGTACACATCAGCAGTGTAGTCCTCACTTACAGTCTTTCTACGCAAATTTTGAGCTCTATAAACATGGATTCCAAATATCTGAAAGCAAATTCAAGTGAACACGCTCCCTAAATTGCCCGGAGTTGTAAATATTATCAGTTTGCTGGTCATTTCACAGCTTTCCACTGGTAATGTCTGTGATTACAAATGGCAGGAAATGTAGGAAGAATCTATTTACTTTTATTTCAAGTGGTTCTTCAAGTTTTTAATCACTTCTCCAAACTCTAATTGCGTATTTTAAGAGTTTTACCACAACTAGAGAGTTTTCTTACAACTATGTAATGGAACCGTAAAGATTTTAACAGTCATACAAAAGTCGCCAGAGTAATGCGGCCTTAATTGTAAAGGTACGAAGTAAAGAGCTCACTTACAGCCTTTCTACACAAATTTTGAGCTGTATAAACAAGAATTCCTAATATTTGAAAGCAAATTCAAGTGAAATCGCTCCCTAAAGTGCCCGGAGTTGTAAATATTATCAGTTTGCTGGTCATTTCACAGCTTTCCACTGGTAATGTCTGTGATTACAAACGGCAAGAAATGTTGGAAGAATCTATTTACTTTTATTTCAGGTGGTTCTTCCAAGTTTTTAATCATTTCTGGACACTCTGATTGCGTATTTTAAGAGTTTTACCACAACTAGAGAGTTTTCTTACAACTATGTACTGGAACCGTAAGGATTTTAACAGAGTCATACAAAAGTCGCCAGAGTAATGCGGCCTCAATTGTAAACATAAGCAGTACAGTCCTCACTTACAGTCTTTCTACACAAGTTTTGAGCTATATAAACAAGAATAACTAATATTTGAAAGCAAATTCAAGTGAAAACGCTCCCTAAAGTGCCCGGAGTTGTAAATATTATCAGTTTTCTGGTCATTTCACGGCTTTCCACTGGTAATGTCTGTGATTACAAACGGCAGGAAATGTTCGAAGAATCTATTTACTTTTATTTCAAGTGGTTCTTCCAAGTTTTTAATCATTTCTAGAAACTCTAATTGCGTATTTTAAGAGTTTTACCACAACTAGAGAGTTTTCTTACAACTATGTACTGGAACCTTAAAGATTATAACAGAGTCATAAAAAAGTCGCCAGAGTAATGCAGCCTCAATTGTAAACATACGCAGAATAGACCTCACTTACAAGCTTTCTACACAAATTTTGAGCTGTATAAACAAGAATTCCTAATATTTGAAACCAAGTTCAAGTGAAACCGCTCCCTAAAGGGCCCGGAGTTGTAAATATTATCAGTTTGCTGGTCATTTCACGGCTTTCCACTGGTAATGTCTGTGATTACAAACGGCAGGAAATGTAGGAAGAATCTATTTACTTTTATTTCAAGTGGTTCTTCCAAGTTTTAATCATTTCTGGAAACTCTAATTGCGTATTTTAAGAGTTTTACCACAACTAGAGAGTTTTCTTACATATATGTACTGGAACCGTAAGGATTTTAACAGAGTCATACAAAAGAAGCCAGAGTAATGCGGCCTCAATTGTAAACATAAGCAGTACAGTCCTCACTTACTGTCTTTCTACACAAGTTTTGAGCTATATAAGCAAGACTTCCTAATATTTTAAAGCAAATTCAAGTGAAAACGCTCCCTAAAATGCCCGGAGTTGTAAATGTTATCAGTTTGCTGGTCATTTCACGGCTTTCCACTGGTAATGTCTGTGATTACAAACGGCAGGAAATGTTGGAAGAATCTATTTACGTTTATTTCAAGTGGTTCTTCCAGTTTTTAATCATTTCTGGACACTCTAATTGCGTATTTTAAGAGTTTAACCACAACTAGAGAGTTTTCTTACAACTATGTACTGGAACCGTAAGGATTTTAACAGAGTCATACAAAAGTCGCCAGAGTAATGCGGCCTCAATTGTAAAAATAAGCTGTACAGTCCTCACTTACAGTCTTTCTACACAAGTTTTGAGCTATATAAACAAGAATTCCTAATATTTGAAAGCAAATTCAAGTGAAAACGCTCCCTAAAATGCCCGGAGCTGTACTTGTTATCAATTTTCAGGACATTTCCCAGGACTCCACTGGTAATCTCCCTGATTGAAAACGTCAGGAAATGTATTAAGAATGTATTTACTTCCATTTCAAGAGTTTCTTACAAGTTTTTAATCATTTCTGGAAACAATAATTGCGTATTTTAAGAGCTTTACCACAATTCGAGAGTTTTCTCCCAAGTATGTACTGGAACTGTCAGGATGTTAACTATTCACACAAAGACACCAGAGAAATTCGGCCTCAATTGTACACATCAGCAGTGTAGTCCTCACTTACAGTCTTTCTACGCAAATTTTGAGCTCTATAAACATGGATTCCAAATATCTGAAAGCAAATTCAAGTGAACACGCTCCCTAAATTGCCCGGAGTTGTAAATATTATCAGTTTGCTGGTCATTTCACAGCTTTCCACTGGTAATGTCTGTGATTACAAATGGCAGGAAATGTAGGAAGAATCTATTTACTTTTATTTCAAGTGGTTCTTCAAGTTTTTAATCACTTCTCCAAACTCTAATTGCGTATTTTAAGAGTTTTACCACAACTAGAGAGTTTTCTTACAACTATGTACTGGAACCGTAAAGATTTTAACAGTCATACAAAAGTCGCCAGAGTAATGCGGCCTTAATTGTAAAGGTACGAAGTAAAGAGCTCACTTACAGCCTTTCTACACAAATTTTGAGCTGTATAAACAAGAATTCCTAATATTTGAAAGCAAATTCAAGTGAAATCGCTCCCTAAAGTGCCCGGAGTTGTAAATATTATCAGTTTGCTGGTCATTTCACAGCTTTCCACTGGTAATGTCTGTGATTACAAACGGCAAGAAATGTTGGAAGAATCTATTTACTTTTATTTCAGGTGGTTCTTCCAAGTTTTTAATCATTTCTGGACACTCTGATTGCGTATTTTAAGAGTTTTACCACAACTAGAGAGTTTTCTTACAACTATGTACTGGAACCTTAAAGATTATAACAGAGTCATACAAAAGTCGCCAGAGTAATGCGGCCTCAATTGTAAACATACGCAGTATAGACCTCACTTACAGGCTTACTAAACAAATTTTGAGCTGTATAAACAAGAATTCCTAATATTTGAAAGCAAGTTCAAGTGAAAACGCTCCCTAAGGTGCCCGTAGTTGTAAATATTATCAGTTTGCTGGTCATTTCACGGCTTTCCACTGGTAATGTCTGTGATTACAAACGGCAGGAAATGTAGGAAGAATCTATTTGCTTTTATTTCAAGTGGTTCTTCCAAGTTTTTAATCATTTCTGGAAACTCTAATTGCGTATTTTAAGAGTTTAACCACAACTAGAGAGTTTTCTTACAACTATGTACTGGAACCGTAAGGATTTTAACAGAGTCATACAAAAGTCGCCAGAGTAATGCGGCCTCAATTGTAAAAATAAGCTGTACAGTCCTCACTTACAGTCTTTCTACACAAGTTTTGAGCTATATAAACAAGAATTCCTAATATTTGAAAGCAAATTCAAGTGAAAACGCTCCCTAAAATGCCCGGAGCTGTACTTGTTATCAATTTTCAGGACATTTCCCAGGACTCCACTGGTAATCTCCCTGATTGAAAACGTCAGGAAATGTATTAAGAATGTATTTACTTCCATTTCAAGAGTTTCTTACAAGTTTTTAATCATTTCTGGAAACAATAATTGCGTATTTTAAGAGCTTTACCACAATTCGAGAGTTTTCTCCCAAGTATGTACTGGAACTGTCAGGATGTTAACTATTCACACAAAGACACCAGAGAAATTCGGCCTCAATTGTACACATCAGCAGTGTAGTCCTCACTTACAGTCTTTCTACGCAAATTTTGAGCTCTATAAACATGGATTCCAAATATCTGAAAGCAAATTCAAGTGAACACGCTCCCTAAATTGCCCGGAGTTGTAAATATTATCAGTTTGCTGGTCATTTCACAGCTTTCCACTGGTAATGTCTGTGATTACAAATGGCAGGAAATGTAGGAAGAATCTATTTACTTTTATTTCAAGTGGTTCTTCAAGTTTTTAATCACTTCTCCAAACTCTAATTGCGTATTTTAAGAGTTTTACCACAACTAGAGAGTTTTCTTACAACTATGTAATGGAACCGTAAAGATTTTAACAGTCATACAAAAGTCGCCAGAGTAATGCGGCCTTAATTGTAAAGGTACGAAGTAAAGAGCTCACTTACAGCCTTTCTACACAAATTTTGAGCTGTATAAACAAGAATTCCTAATATTTGAAAGCAAATTCAAGTGAAATCGCTCCCTAAAGTGCCCGGAGTTGTAAATATTATCAGTTTGCTGGTCATTTCACAGCTTTCCACTGGTAATGTCTGTGATTACAAACGGCAAGAAATGTTGGAAGAATCTATTTACTTTTATTTCAGGTGGTTCTTCCAAGTTTTTAATCATTTCTGGACACTCTGATTGCGTATTTTAAGAGTTTTACCACAACTAGAGAGTTTTCTTACAACTATGTACTGGAACCGTAAGGATTTTAACAGAGTCATACAAAAGTCGCCAGAGTAATGCGGCCTCAATTGTAAACATAAGCAGTACAGTCCTCACTTACAGTCTTTCTACACAAGTTTTGAGCTATATAAACAAGAATAACTAATATTTGAAAGCAAATTCAAGTGAAAACGCTCCCTAAAGTGCCCGGAGTTGTAAATATTATCAGTTTTCTGGTCATTTCACGGCTTTCCACTGGTAATGTCTGTGATTACAAACGGCAGGAAATGTTCGAAGAATCTATTTACTATTATTTCAAGTGGTTCTTCCAAGTTTTTAATCATTTCTAGAAACTCTAATTGCGTATTTTAAGAGTTTTACCACAACTAGAGAGTTTTCTTACAACTATGTACTGGAACCTTAAAGATTATAACAGAGTCATAAAAAAGTCGCCAGAGTAATGCAGCCTCAATTGTAAACATACGCAGAATAGACCTCACTTACAAGCTTTCTACACAAATTTTGAGCTGTATAAACAAGAATTCCTAATATTTGAAACCAAGTTCAAGTGAAACCGCTCCCTAAAGGGCCCGGAGATGTAAATATTATCAGTTTGCTGGTCATTTCACGGCTTTCCACTGGTAATGTCTGTGATTACAAACGGCAGGAAATGTAGGAAGAATCTATTTACTTTTATTTCAAGTGGTTCTTCCAAGTTTTAATCATTTCTGGAAACTCTAATTGCGTATTTTAAGAGTTTTACCACAACTAGAGAGTTTTCTTACATATATGTACTGGAACCGTAAGGATTTTAACAGAGTCATACAAAAGAAGCCAGAGTAATGCGGCCTCAATTGTAAACATAAGCAGTACAGTCCTCACTTACTGTCTTTCTACACAAGTTTTGAGCTATATAAGCAAGACTTCCTAATATTTTAAAGCAAATTCAAGTGAAAACGCTCCCTAAAATTCCCGGAGTTGTAAATGTTATCAGTTTGCTGGTCATTTCACGGCTTTCCACTGGTAATGTCTGTGATTACAAACGGCAGGAAATGTTGGAAGAATCTATTTACGTTTATTTCAAGTGGTTCTTCCAGTTTTTAATCATTTCTGGACACTCTAATTGCGTATTTTAAGAGTTTAACCACAACTAGAGAGTTTTCTTACAACTATGTACTGGAACCGTAAGGATTTTAACAGAGTCATACAAAAGTCGCCAGAGTAATGCGGCCTCAATTGTAAAAATAAGCTGTACAGTCCTCACTTACAGTCTTTCTACACAAGTTTTGAGCTATATAAACAAGAATTCCTAATATTTGAAAGCAAATTCAAGTGAAAACGCTCCCTAAAATGCCCGGAGCTGTACTTGTTATCAATTTTCAGGACATTTCCCAGGACTCCACTGGTAATCTCCCTGATTGAAAACGTCAGGAAATGTATTAAGAATGTATTTACTTCCATTTCAAGAGTTTCTTACAAGTTTTTAATCATTTCTGGAAACAATAATTGCGTATTTTAAGAGCTTTACCACAATTCGAGAGTTTTCTCCCAAGTATGTACTGGAACTGTCAGGATGTTAACTATTCACACAAAGACACCAGAGAAATTCGGCCTCAATTGTACACATCAGCAGTGTAGTCCTCACTTACAGTCTTTCTACGCAAATTTTGAGCTCTATAAACATGGATTCCAAATATCTGAAAGCAAATTCAAGTGAACACGCTCCCTAAATTGCCCGGAGTTGTAAATATTATCAGTTTGCTGGTCATTTCACAGCTTTCCACTGGTAATGTCTGTGATTACAAATGGCAGGAAATGTAGGAAGAATCTATTTACTTTTATTTCAAGTGGTTCTTCAAGTTTTTAATCACTTCTCCAAACTCTAATTGCGTATTTTAAGAGTTTTACCACAACTAGAGAGTTTTCTTACAACTATGTACTGGAACCGTAAAGATTTTAACAGTCATACAAAAGTCGCCAGAGTAATGCGGCCTTAATTGTAAAGGTACGAAGTAAAGAGCTCACTTACAGCCTTTCTACACAAATTTTGAGCTGTATAAACAAGAATTCCTAATATTTGAAAGCAAATTCAAGTGAAATCGCTCCCTAAAGTGCCCGGAGTTGTAAATATTATCAGTTTGCTGGTCATTTCACAGCTTTCCACTGGTAATGTCTGTGATTACAAACGGCAAGAAATGTTGGAAGAATCTATTTACTTTTATTTCAGGTGGTTCTTCCAAGTTTTTAATCATTTCTGGACACTCTGATTGCGTATTTTAAGAGTTTTACCACAACTAGAGAGTTTTCTTACAACTATGTACTGGAACCTTAAAGATTATAACAGAGTCATACAAAAGTCGCCAGAGTAATGCGGCCTCAATTGTAAACATACGCAGTATAGACCTCACTTACAGGCTTACTAAACAAATTTTGAGCTGTATAAACAAGAATTCCTAATATTTGAAAGCAAGTTCAAGTGAAAACGCTCCCTAAGGTGCCCGTAGTTGTAAATATTATCAGTTTGCTGGTCATTTCACGGCTTTCCACTGGTAATGTCTGTGATTACAAACGGCAGGAAATGTAGGAAGAATCTATTTGCTTTTATTTCAAGTGGTTCTTCCAAGTTTTTAATCATTTCTGGAAACTCTAATTGCGTATTTTAAGAGTTTAACCACAACTAGAGAGTTTTCTTACAACTATGTACTGGAACCGTAAGGATTTTAACAGAGTCATACAAAAGTCGCCAGAGTAATGCGGCCTCAATTGTAAAAATAAGCTGTACAGTCCTCACTTACAGTCTTTCTACACAAGTTTTGAGCTATATAAACAAGAATTCCTAATATTTGAAAGCAAATTCAAGTGAAAACGCTCCCTAAAATGCCCGGAGCTGTACTTGTTATCAATTTTCAGGACATTTCCCAGGACTCCACTGGTAATCTCCCTGATTGAAAACGTCAGGAAATGTATTAAGAATGTATTTACTTCCATTTCAAGAGTTTCTTACAAGTTTTTAATCATTTCTGGAAACAATAATTGCGTATTTTAAGAGCTTTACCACAATTCGAGAGTTTTCTCCCAAGTATGTACTGGAACTGTCAGGATGTTAACTATTCACACAAAGACACCAGAGAAATTCGGCCTCAATTGTACACATCAGCAGTGTAGTCCTCACTTACAGTCTTTCTACGCAAATTTTGAGCTCTATAAACATGGATTCCAAATATCTGAAAGCAAATTCAAGTGAACACGCTCCCTAAATTGCCCGGAGTTGTAAATATTATCAGTTTGCTGGTCATTTCACAGCTTTCCACTGGTAATGTCTGTGATTACAAATGGCAGGAAATGTAGGAAGAATCTATTTACTTTTATTTCAAGTGGTTCTTCAAGTTTTTAATCACTTCTCCAAACTCTAATTGCGTATTTTAAGAGTTTTACCACAACTAGAGAGTTTTCTTACAACTATGTAATGGAACCGTAAAGATTTTAACAGTCATACAAAAGTCGCCAGAGTAATGCGGCCTTAATTGTAAAGGTACGAAGTAAAGAGCTCACTTACAGCCTTTCTACACAAATTTTGAGCTGTATAAACAAGAATTCCTAATATTTGAAAGCAAATTCAAGTGAAATCGCTCCCTAAAGTGCCCGGAGTTGTAAATATTATCAGTTTGCTGGTCATTTCACAGCTTTCCACTGGTAATGTCTGTGATTACAAACGGCAAGAAATGTTGGAAGAATCTATTTACTTTTATTTCAGGTGGTTCTTCCAAGTTTTTAATCATTTCTGGACACTCTGATTGCGTATTTTAAGAGTTTTACCACAACTAGAGAGTTTTCTTACAACTATGTACTGGAACCGTAAGGATTTTAACAGAGTCATACAAAAGTCGCCAGAGTAATGCGGCCTCAATTGTAAACATAAGCAGTACAGTCCTCACTTACAGTCTTTCTACACAAGTTTTGAGCTATATAAACAAGAATAACTAATATTTGAAAGCAAATTCAAGTGAAAACGCTCCCTAAAGTGCCCGGAGTTGTAAATATTATCAGTTTTCTGGTCATTTCACGGCTTTCCACTGGTAATGTCTGTGATTACAAACGGCAGGAAATGTTCGAAGAATCTATTTACTTTTATTTCAAGTGGTTCTTCCAAGTTTTTAATCATTTCTAGAAACTCTAATTGCGTATTTTAAGAGTTTTACCACAACTAGAGAGTTTTCTTACAACTATGTACTGGAACCTTAAAGATTATAACAGAGTCATAAAAAAGTCGCCAGAGTAATGCAGCCTCAATTGTAAACATACGCAGAATAGACCTCACTTACAAGCTTTCTACACAAATTTTGAGCTGTATAAACAAGAATTCCTAATATTTGAAACCAAGTTCAAGTGAAACCGCTCCCTAAAGGGCCCGGAGTTGTAAATATTATCAGTTTGCTGGTCATTTCACGGCTTTCCACTGGTAATGTCTGTGATTACAAACGGCAGGAAATGTAGGAAGAATCTATTTACTTTTATTTCAAGTGGTTCTTCCAAGTTTTAATCATTTCTGGAAACTCTAATTGCGTATTTTAAGAGTTTTACCACAACTAGAGAGTTTTCTTACATATATGTACTGGAACCGTAAGGATTTTAACAGAGTCATACAAAAGAAGCCAGAGTAATGCGGCCTCAATTGTAAACATAAGCAGTACAGTCCTCACTTACTGTCTTTCTACACAAGTTTTGAGCTATATAAGCAAGACTTCCTAATATTTTAAAGCAAATTCAGGTGAAAACGCTCCCTAAAATTCCCGGAGTTGTAAATGTTATCAGTTTGCTGGTCATTTCACGGCTTTCCACTGGTAATGTCTGTGATTACAAACGGCAGGAAATGTTGGAAGAATCTATTTACGTTTATTTCAAGTGGTTCTTCCAGTTTTTAATCATTTCTGGACACTCTAATTGCGTATTTTAAGAGTTTAACCACAACTAGAGAGTTTTCTTACAACTATGTACTGGAACCGTAAGGATTTTAACAGAGTCATACAAAAGTCGCCAGAGTAATGCGGCCTCAATTGTAAAAATAAGCTGTACAGTCCTCACTTACAGTCTTTCTACACAAGTTTTGAGCTATATAAACAAGAATTCCTAATATTTGAAAGCAAATTCAAGTGAAAACGCTCCCTAAAATGCCCGGAGCTGTACTTGTTATCAATTTTCAGGACATTTCCCAGGACTCCACTGGTAATCTCCCTGATTGAAAACGTCAGGAAATGTATTAAGAATGTATTTACTTCCATTTCAAGAGTTTCTTACAAGTTTTTAATCATTTCTGGAAACAATAATTGCGTATTTTAAGAGCTTTACCACAATTCGAGAGTTTTCTCCCAAGTATGTACTGGAACTGTCAGGATGTTAACTATTCACACAAAGACACCAGAGAAATTCGGCCTCAATTGTACACATCAGCAGTGTAGTCCTCACTTACAGTCTTTCTACGCAAATTTTGAGCTCTATAAACATGGATTCCAAATATCTGAAAGCAAATTCAAGTGAACACGCTCCCTAAATTGCCCGGAGTTGTAAATATTATCAGTTTGCTGGTCATTTCACAGCTTTCCACTGGTAATGTCTGTGATTACAAATGGCAGGAAATGTAGGAAGAATCTATTTACTTTTATTTCAAGTGGTTCTTCAAGTTTTTAATCACTTCTCCAAACTCTAATTGCGTATTTTAAGAGTTTTACCACAACTAGAGAGTTTTCTTACAACTATGTACTGGAACCGTAAAGATTTTAACAGTCATACAAAAGTCGCCAGAGTAATGCGGCCTTAATTGTAAAGGTACGAAGTAAAGAGCTCACTTACAGCCTTTCTACACAAATTTTGAGCTGTATAAACAAGAATTCCTAATATTTGAAAGCAAATTCAAGTGAAATCGCTCCCTAAAGTGCCCGGAGTTGTAAATATTATCAGTTTGCTGGTCATTTCACAGCTTTCCACTGGTAATGTCTGTGATTACAAACGGCAAGAAATGTTGGAAGAATCTATTTACTTTTATTTCAGGTGGTTCTTCCAAGTTTTTAATCATTTCTGGACACTCTGATTGCGTATTTTAAGAGTTTTACCACAACTAGAGAGTTTTCTTACAACTATGTACTGGAACCTTAAAGATTATAACAGAGTCATACAAAAGTCGCCAGAGTAATGCGGCCTCAATTGTAAACATACGCAGTATAGACCTCACTTACAGGCTTACTAAACAAATTTTGAGCTGTATAAACAAGAATTCCTAATATTTGAAAGCAAGTTCAAGTGAAAACGCTCCCTAAGGTGCCCGTAGTTGTAAATATTATCAGTTTGCTGGTCATTTCACGGCTTTCCACTGGTAATGTCTGTGATTACAAACGGCAGGAAATGTAGGAAGAATCTATTTGCTTTTATTTCAAGTGGTTCTTCCAAGTTTTTAATCATTTCTGGAAACTCTAATTGCGTATTTTAAGAGTTTAACCACAACTAGAGAGTTTTCTTACAACTATGTACTGGAACCGTAAGGATTTTAACAGAGTCATACAAAAGTCGCCAGAGTAATGCGGCCTCAATTGTAAAAATAAGCTGTACAGTCCTCACTTACAGTCTTTCTACACAAGTTTTGAGCTATATAAACAAGAATTCCTAATATTTGAAAGCAAATTCAAGTGAAAACGCTCCCTAAAATGCCCGGAGCTGTACTTGTTATCAATTTTCAGGACATTTCCCAGGACTCCACTGGTAATCTCCCTGATTGAAAACGTCAGGAAATGTATTAAGAATGTATTTACTTCCATTTCAAGAGTTTCTTACAAGTTTTTAATCATTTCTGGAAACAATAATTGCGTATTTTAAGAGCTTTACCACAATTCGAGAGTTTTCTCCCAAGTATGTACTGGAACTGTCAGGATGTTAACTATTCACACAAAGACACCAGAGAAATTCGGCCTCAATTGTACACATCAGCAGTGTAGTCCTCACTTACAGTCTTTCTACGCAAATTTTGAGCTCTATAAACATGGATTCCAAATATCTGAAAGCAAATTCAAGTGAACACGCTCCCTAAATTGCCCGGAGTTGTAAATATTATCAGTTTGCTGGTCATTTCACAGCTTTCCACTGGTAATGTCTGTGATTACAAATGGCAGGAAATGTAGGAAGAATCTATTTACTTTTATTTCAAGTGGTTCTTCAAGTTTTTAATCACTTCTCCAAACTCTAATTGCGTATTTTAAGAGTTTTACCACAACTAGAGAGTTTTCTTACAACTATGTAATGGAACCGTAAAGATTTTAACAGTCATACAAAAGTCGCCAGAGTAATGCGGCCTTAATTGTAAAGGTACGAAGTAAAGAGCTCACTTACAGCCTTTCTACACAAATTTTGAGCTGTATAAACAAGAATTCCTAATATTTGAAAGCAAATTCAAGTGAAATCGCTCCCTAAAGTGCCCGGAGTTGTAAATATTATCAGTTTGCTGGTCATTTCACAGCTTTCCACTGGTAATGTCTGTGATTACAAACGGCAAGAAATGTTGGAAGAATCTATTTACTTTTATTTCAGGTGGTTCTTCCAAGTTTTTAATCATTTCTGGACACTCTGATTGCGTATTTTAAGAGTTTTACCACAACTAGAGAGTTTTCTTACAACTATGTACTGGAACCGTAAGGATTTTAACAGAGTCATACAAAAGTCGCCAGAGTAATGCGGCCTCAATTGTAAACATAAGCAGTACAGTCCTCACTTACAGTCTTTCTACACAAGTTTTGAGCTATATAAACAAGAATAACTAATATTTGAAAGCAAATTCAAGTGAAAACGCTCCCTAAAGTGCCCGGAGTTGTAAATATTATCAGTTTTCTGGTCATTTCACGGCTTTCCACTGGTAATGTCTGTGATTACAAACGGCAGGAAATGTTCGAAGAATCTATTTACTTTTATTTCAAGTGGTTCTTCCAAGTTTTTAATCATTTCTAGAAACTCTAATTGCGTATTTTAAGAGTTTTACCACAACTAGAGAGTTTTCTTACAACTATGTACTGGAACCTTAAAGATTATAACAGAGTCATAAAAAAGTCGCCAGAGTAATGCAGCCTCAATTGTAAACATACGCAGAATAGACCTCACTTACAAGCTTTCTACACAAATTTTGAGCTGTATAAACAAGAATTCCTAATATTTGAAACCAAGTTCAAGTGAAACCGCTCCCTAAAGGGCCCGGAGTTGTAAATATTATCAGTTTGCTGGTCATTTCACGGCTTTCCACTGGTAATGTCTGTGATTACAAACGGCAGGAAATGTAGGAAGAATCTATTTACTTTTATTTCAAGTGGTTCTTCCAAGTTTTAATCATTTCTGGAAACTCTAATTGCGTATTTTAAGAGTTTTACCACAACTAGAGAGTTTTCTTACATATATGTACTGGAACCGTAAGGATTTTAACAGAGTCATACAAAAGAAGCCAGAGTAATGCGGCCTCAATTGTAAACATAAGCAGTACAGTCCTCACTTACTGTCTTTCTACACAAGTTTTGAGCTATATAAGCAAGACTTCCTAATATTTTAAAGCAAATTCAGGTGAAAACGCTCCCTAAAATTCCCGGAGTTGTAAATGTTATCAGTTTGCTGGTCATTTCACGGCTTTCCACTGGTAATGTCTGTGATTACAAACGGCAGGAAATGTTGGAAGAATCTATTTACGTTTATTTCAAGTGGTTCTTCCAGTTTTTAATCATTTCTGGACACTCTAATTGCGTATTTTAAGAGTTTAACCACAACTAGAGAGTTTTCTTACAACTATGTACTGGAACCGTAAGGATTTTAACAGAGTCATACAAAAGTCGCCAGAGTAATGCGGCCTCAATTGTAAAAATAAGCTGTACAGTCCTCACTTACAGTCTTTCTACACAAGTTTTGAGCTATATAAACAAGAATTCCTAATATTTGAAAGCAAATTCAAGTGAAAACGCTCCCTAAAATGCCCGGAGCTGTACTTGTTATCAATTTTCAGGACATTTCCCAGGACTCCACTGGTAATCTCCCTGATTGAAAACGTCAGGAAATGTATTAAGAATGTATTTACTTCCATTTCAAGAGTTTCTTACAAGTTTTTAATCATTTCTGGAAACAATAATTGCGTATTTTAAGAGCTTTACCACAATTCGAGAGTTTTCTCCCAAGTATGTACTGGAACTGTCAGGATGTTAACTATTCACACAAAGACACCAGAGAAATTCGGCCTCAATTGTACACATCAGCAGTGTAGTCCTCACTTACAGTCTTTCTACGCAAATTTTGAGCTCTATAAACATGGATTCCAAATATCTGAAAGCAAATTCAAGTGAACACGCTCCCTAAATTGCCCGGAGTTGTAAATATTATCAGTTTGCTGGTCATTTCACAGCTTTCCACTGGTAATGTCTGTGATTACAAATGGCAGGAAATGTAGGAAGAATCTATTTACTTTTATTTCAAGTGGTTCTTCAAGTTTTTAATCACTTCTCCAAACTCTAATTGCGTATTTTAAGAGTTTTACCACAACTAGAGAGTTTTCTTACAACTATGTACTGGAACCGTAAAGATTTTAACAGTCATACAAAAGTCGCCAGAGTAATGCGGCCTTAATTGTAAAGGTACGAAGTAAAGAGCTCACTTACAGCCTTTCTACACAAATTTTGAGCTGTATAAACAAGAATTCCTAATATTTGAAAGCAAATTCAAGTGAAATCGCTCCCTAAAGTGCCCGGAGTTGTAAATATTATCAGTTTGCTGGTCATTTCACAGCTTTCCACTGGTAATGTCTGTGATTACAAACGGCAAGAAATGTTGGAAGAATCTATTTACTTTTATTTCAGGTGGTTCTTCCAAGTTTTTAATCATTTCTGGACACTCTGATTGCGTATTTTAAGAGTTTTACCACAACTAGAGAGTTTTCTTACAACTATGTACTGGAACCTTAAAGATTATAACAGAGTCATACAAAAGTCGCCAGAGTAATGCGGCCTCAATTGTAAACATACGCAGTATAGACCTCACTTACAGGCTTACTAAACAAATTTTGAGCTGTATAAACAAGAATTCCTAATATTTGAAAGCAAGTTCAAGTGAAAACGCTCCCTAAGGTGCCCGTAGTTGTAAATATTATCAGTTTGCTGGTCATTTCACGGCTTTCCACTGGTAATGTCTGTGATTACAAACGGCAGGAAATGTAGGAAGAATCTATTTGCTTTTATTTCAAGTGGTTCTTCCAAGTTTTTAATCATTTCTGGAAACTCTAATTGCGTATTTTAAGAGTTTAACCACAACTAGAGAGTTTTCTTACAACTATGTACTGGAACCGTAAGGATTTTAACAGAGTCATACAAAAGTCGCCAGAGTAATGCGGCCTCAATTGTAAAAATAAGCTGTACAGTCCTCACTTACAGTCTTTCTACACAAGTTTTGAGCTATATAAACAAGAATTCCTAATATTTGAAAGCAAATTCAAGTGAAAACGCTCCCTAAAATGCCCGGAGCTGTACTTGTTATCAATTTTCAGGACATTTCCCAGGACTCCACTGGTAATCTCCCTGATTGAAAACGTCAGGAAATGTATTAAGAATGTATTTACTTCCATTTCAAGAGTTTCTTACAAGTTTTTAATCATTTCTGGAAACAATAATTGCGTATTTTAAGAGCTTTACCACAATTCGAGAGTTTTCTCCCAAGTATGTACTGGAACTGTCAGGATGTTAACTATTCACACAAAGACACCAGAGAAATTCGGCCTCAATTGTACACATCAGCAGTGTAGTCCTCACTTACAGTCTTTCTACGCAAATTTTGAGCTCTATAAACATGGATTCCAAATATCTGAAAGCAAATTCAAGTGAACACGCTCCCTAAATTGCCCGGAGTTGTAAATATTATCAGTTTGCTGGTCATTTCACAGCTTTCCACTGGTAATGTCTGTGATTACAAATGGCAGGAAATGTAGGAAGAATCTATTTACTTTTATTTCAAGTGGTTCTTCAAGTTTTTAATCACTTCTCCAAACTCTAATTGCGTATTTTAAGAGTTTTACCACAACTAGAGAGTTTTCTTACAACTATGTAATGGAACCGTAAAGATTTTAACAGTCATACAAAAGTCGCCAGAGTAATGCGGCCTTAATTGTAAAGGTACGAAGTAAAGAGCTCACTTACAGCCTTTCTACACAAATTTTGAGCTGTATAAACAAGAATTCCTAATATTTGAAAGCAAATTCAAGTGAAATCGCTCCCTAAAGTGCCCGGAGTTGTAAATATTATCAGTTTGCTGGTCATTTCACAGCTTTCCACTGGTAATGTCTGTGATTACAAACGGCAAGAAATGTTGGAAGAATCTATTTACTTTTATTTCAGGTGGTTCTTCCAAGTTTTTAATCATTTCTGGACACTCTGATTGCGTATTTTAAGAGTTTTACCACAACTAGAGAGTTTTCTTACAACTATGTACTGGAACCGTAAGGATTTTAACAGAGTCATACAAAAGTCGCCAGAGTAATGCGGCCTCAATTGTAAACATAAGCAGTACAGTCCTCACTTACAGTCTTTCTACACAAGTTTTGAGCTATATAAACAAGAATAACTAATATTTGAAAGCAAATTCAAGTGAAAACGCTCCCTAAAGTGCCCGGAGTTGTAAATATTATCAGTTTTCTGGTCATTTCACGGCTTTCCACTGGTAATGTCTGTGATTACAAACGGCAGGAAATGTTCGAAGAATCTATTTACTTTTATTTCAAGTGGTTCTTCCAAGTTTTTAATCATTTCTAGAAACTCTAATTGCGTATTTTAAGAGTTTTACCACAACTAGAGAGTTTTCTTACAACTATGTACTGGAACCTTAAAGATTATAACAGAGTCATAAAAAAGTCGCCAGAGTAATGCAGCCTCAATTGTAAACATACGCAGAATAGACCTCACTTACAAGCTTTCTACACAAATTTTGAGCTGTATAAACAAGAATTCCTAATATTTGAAACCAAGTTCAAGTGAAACCGCTCCCTAAAGGGCCCGGAGTTGTAAATATTATCAGTTTGCTGGTCATTTCACGGCTTTCCACTGGTAATGTCTGTGATTACAAACGGCAGGAAATGTAGGAAGAATCTATTTACTTTTATTTCAAGTGGTTCTTCCAAGTTTTAATCATTTCTGGAAACTCTAATTGCGTATTTTAAGAGTTTTACCACAACTAGAGAGTTTTCTTACATATATGTACTGGAACCGTAAGGATTTTAACAGAGTCATACAAAAGAAGCCAGAGTAATGCGGCCTCAATTGTAAACATAAGCAGTACAGTCCTCACTTACTGTCTTTCTACACAAGTTTTGAGCTATATAAGCAAGACTTCCTAATATTTTAAAGCAAATTCAAGTGAAAACGCTCCCTAAAATTCCCGGAGTTGTAAATGTTATCAGTTTGCTGGTCATTTCACGGCTTTCCACTGGTAATGTCTGTGATTACAAACGGCAGGAAATGTTGGAAGAATCTATTTACGTTTATTTCAAGTGGTTCTTCCAGTTTTTAATCATTTCTGGACACTCTAATTGCGTATTTTAAGAGTTTAACCACAACTAGAGAGTTTTCTTACAACTATGTACTGGAACCGTAAGGATTTTAACAGAGTCATACAAAAGTCGCCAGAGTAATGCGGCCTCAATTGTAAAAATAAGCTGTACAGTCCTCACTTACAGTCTTTCTACACAAGTTTTGAGCTATATAAACAAGAATTCCTAATATTTGAAAGCAAATTCAAGTGAAAACGCTCCCTAAAATGCCCGGAGCTGTACTTGTTATCAATTTTCAGGACATTTCCCAGGACTCCACTGGTAATCTCCCTGATTGAAAACGTCAGGAAATGTATTAAGAATGTATTTACTTCCATTTCAAGAGTTTCTTACAAGTTTTTAATCATTTCTGGAAACAATAATTGCGTATTTTAAGAGCTTTACCACAATTCGAGAGTTTTCTCCCAAGTATGTACTGGAACTGTCAGGATGTTAACTATTCACACAAAGACACCAGAGAAATTCGGCCTCAATTGTACACATCAGCAGTGTAGTCCTCACTTACAGTCTTTCTACGCAAATTTTGAGCTCTATAAACATGGATTCCAAATATCTGAAAGCAAATTCAAGTGAACACGCTCCCTAAATTGCCCGGAGTTGTAAATATTATCAGTTTGCTGGTCATTTCACAGCTTTCCACTGGTAATGTCTGTGATTACAAATGGCAGGAAATGTAGGAAGAATCTATTTACTTTTATTTCAAGTGGTTCTTCAAGTTTTTAATCACTTCTCCAAACTCTAATTGCGTATTTTAAGAGTTTTACCACAACTAGAGAGTTTTCTTACAACTATGTACTGGAACCGTAAAGATTTTAACAGTCATACAAAAGTCGCCAGAGTAATGCGGCCTTAATTGTAAAGGTACGAAGTAAAGAGCTCACTTACAGCCTTTCTACACAAATTTTGAGCTGTATAAACAAGAATTCCTAATATTTGAAAGCAAATTCAAGTGAAATCGCTCCCTAAAGTGCCCGGAGTTGTAAATATTATCAGTTTGCTGGTCATTTCACAGCTTTCCACTGGTAATGTCTGTGATTACAAACGGCAAGAAATGTTGGAAGAATCTATTTACTTTTATTTCAGGTGGTTCTTCCAAGTTTTTAATCATTTCTGGACACTCTGATTGCGTATTTTAAGAGTTTTACCACAACTAGAGAGTTTTCTTACAACTATGTACTGGAACCTTAAAGATTATAACAGAGTCATACAAAAGTCGCCAGAGTAATGCGGCCTCAATTGTAAACATACGCAGTATAGACCTCACTTACAGGCTTACTAAACAAATTTTGAGCTGTATAAACAAGAATTCCTAATATTTGAAAGCAAGTTCAAGTGAAAACGCTCCCTAAGGTGCCCGTAGTTGTAAATATTATCAGTTTGCTGGTCATTTCACGGCTTTCCACTGGTAATGTCTGTGATTACAAACGGCAGGAAATGTAGGAAGAATCTATTTGCTTTTATTTCAAGTGGTTCTTCCAAGTTTTTAATCATTTCTGGAAACTCTAATTGCGTATTTTAAGAGTTTAACCACAACTAGAGAGTTTTCTTACAACTATGTACTGGAACCGTAAGGATTTTAACAGAGTCATACAAAAGTCGCCAGAGTAATGCGGCCTCAATTGTAAAAATAAGCTGTACAGTCCTCACTTACAGTCTTTCTACACAAGTTTTGAGCTATATAAACAAGAATTCCTAATATTTGGAAGCAAATTCAAGTGAAAACGCTCCCTAAAATGCCCGGAGCTGTACTTGTTATCAATTTTCAGGACATTTCCCAGGACTCCACTGGTAATCTCCCTGATTGAAAACGTCAGGAAATGTATTAAGAATGTATTTACTTCCATTTCAAGAGTTTCTTACAAGTTTTTAATCATTTCTGGAAACAATAATTGCGTATTTTAAGAGCTTTACCACAATTCGAGAGTTTTCTCCCAAGTATGTACTGGAACTGTCAGGATGTTAACTATTCACACAAAGACACCAGAGAAATTCGGCCTCAATTGTACACATCAGCAGTGTAGTCCTCACTTACAGTCTTTCTACGCAAATTTTGAGCTCTATAAACATGGATTCCAAATATCTGAAAGCAAATTCAAGTGAACACGCTCCCTAAATTGCCCGGAGTTGTAAATATTATCAGTTTGCTGGTCATTTCACAGCTTTCCACTGGTAATGTCTGTGATTACAAATGGCAGGAAATGTAGGAAGAATCTATTTACTTTTATTTCAAGTGGTTCTTCAAGTTTTTAATCACTTCTCCAAACTCTAATTGCGTATTTTAAGAGTTTTACCACAACTAGAGAGTTTTCTTACAACTATGTAATGGAACCGTAAAGATTTTAACAGTCATACAAAAGTCGCCAGAGTAATGCGGCCTTAATTGTAAAGGTACGAAGTAAAGAGCTCACTTACAGCCTTTCTACACAAATTTTGAGCTGTATAAACAAGAATTCCTAATATTTGAAAGCAAATTCAAGTGAAATCGCTCCCTATAGTGCCCGGAGTTGTAAATATTATCAGTTTGCTGGTCATTTCACAGCTTTCCACTGGTAATGTCTGTGATTACAAACGGCAAGAAATGTTGGAAGAATCTATTTACTTTTATTTCAGGTGGTTCTTCCAAGTTTTTAATCATTTCTGGACACTCTGATTGCGTATTTTAAGAGTTTTACCACAACTAGAGAGTTTTCTTACAACTATGTACTGGAACCGTAAGGATTTTAACAGAGTCATACAAAAGTCGCCAGAGTAATGCGGCCTCAATTGTAAACATAAGCAGTACAGTCCTCACTTACAGTCTTTCTACACAAGTTTTGAGCTATATAAACAAGAATAACTAATATTTGAAAGCAAATTCAAGTGAAAACGCTCCCTAAAGTGCCCGGAGTTGTAAATATTATCAGTTTTCTGGTCATTTCACGGCTTTCCACTGGTAATGTCTGTGATTACAAACGGCAGGAAATGTTCGAAGAATCTATTTACTTTTATTTCAAGTGGTTCTTCCAAGTTTTTAATCATTTCTAGAAACTCTAATTGCGTATTTTAAGAGTTTTACCACAACTAGAGAGTTTTCTTACAACTATGTACTGGAACCTTAAAGATTATAACAGAGTCATAAAAAAGTCGCCAGAGTAATGCAGCCTCAATTGTAAACATACGCAGAATAGACCTCACTTACAAGCTTTCTACACAAATTTTGAGCTGTATAAACAAGAATTCCTAATATTTGAAACCAAGTTCAAGTGAAACCGCTCCCTAAAGGGCCCGGAGTTGTAAATATTATCAGTTTGCTGGTCATTTCACGGCTTTCCACTGGTAATGTCTGTGATTACAAACGGCAGGAAATGTAGGAAGAATCTATTTACTTTTATTTCAAGTGGTTCTTCCAAGTTTTAATCATTTCTGGAAACTCTAATTGCGTATTTTAAGAGTTTTACCACAACTAGAGAGTTTTCTTACATATATGTACTGGAACCGTAAGGATTTTAACAGAGTCATACAAAAGAAGCCAGAGTAATGCGGCCTCAATTGTAAACATAAGCAGTACAGTCCTCACTTACTGTCTTTCTACACAAGTTTTGAGCTATATAAGCAAGACTTCCTAATATTTTAAAGCAAATTCAAGTGAAAACGCTCCCTAAAATTCCCGGAGTTGTAAATGTTATCAGTTTGCTCGTCATTTCAGGGCTTTCCACTGGTAATGTCTGTGATTACAAACGGCAGGAAATGTTGGAAGAATCTATTTACGTTTATTTCAAGTGGTTCTTCCAGTTTTTAATCATTTCTGGACACTCTAATTGCGTATTTTAAGAGTTTAACCACAACTAGAGAGTTTTCTTACAACTATGTACTGGAACCGTAAGGATTTTAACAGAGTCATACAAAAGTCGCCAGAGTAATGCGGCCTCAATTGTAAAAATAAGCTGTACAGTCCTCACTTACAGTCTTTCTACACAAGTTTTGAGCTATATAAACAAGAATTCCTAATATTTGAAAGCAAATTCAAGTGAAAACGCTCCCTAAAATGCCCGGAGCTGTACTTGTTATCAATTTTCAGGACATTTCCCAGGACTCCACTGGTAATCTCCCTGATTGAAAACGTCAGGAAATGTATTAAGAATGTATTTACTTCCATTTCAAGAGTTTCTTACAAGTTTTTAATCATTTCTGGAAACAATAATTGCGTATTTTAAGAGCTTTACCACAATTCGAGAGTTTTCTCCCAAGTATGTACTGGAACTGTCAGGATGTTAACTATTCACACAAAGACACCAGAGAAATTCGGCCTCAATTGTACACATCAGCAGTGTAGTCCTCACTTACAGTCTTTCTACGCAAATTTTGAGCTCTATAAACATGGATTCCAAATATCTGAAAGCAAATTCAAGTGAACACGCTCCCTAAATTGCCCGGAGTTGTAAATATTATCAGTTTGCTGGTCATTTCACAGCTTTCCACTGGTAATGTCTGTGATTACAAATGGCAGGAAATGTAGGAAGAATCTATTTACTTTTATTTCAAGTGGTTCTTCAAGTTTTTAATCACTTCTCCAA
Organism: Myotis nattereri; assembly: GCF_964212035.1. NCBI lineage: Eukaryota > Metazoa > Chordata > Mammalia > Chiroptera > Vespertilionidae > Myotis > Myotis nattereri. Next base: position 742,801 of record NW_027669682.1, read on the forward strand.
ACTCTAATTGCGTATTTTAAGAGTTTTACCACAACTAGAGAGTTTTCTTACAACTATGTACTGGAACCGTAAAGATTTTAACAGTCATACAAAAGTCGCCAGAGTAATGCGGCCTTAATTGTAAAGGTACGAAGTAAAGAGCTCACTTACAGCCTTTCTACACAAATTTTGAGCTGTATAAACAAGAATTCCTAATATTTGAAAGCAAATTCAAGTGAAATCGCTCCCTAAAGTGCCCGGAGTTGTAAATATTATCAGTTTGCTGGTCATTTCACAGCTTTCCACTGGTAATGTCTGTGATTACAAACGGCAAGAAATGTTGGAAGAATCTATTTACTTTTATTTCAGGTGGTTCTTCCAAGTTTTTAATCATTTCTGGACACTCTGATTGCGTATTTTAAGAGTTTTACCACAACTAGAGAGTTTTCTTACAACTATGTACTGGAACCTTAAAGATTATAACAGAGTCATACAAAAGTCGCCAGAGTAATGCGGCCTCAATTGTAAACATACGCAGTATAGACCTCACTTACAGGCTTACTAAACAAATTTTGAGCTGTATAAACAAGAATTCCTAATATTTGAAAGCAAGTTCAAGTGAAAACGCTCCCTAAGGTGCCCGTAGTTGTAAATATTATCAGTTTGCTGGTCATTTCACGGCTTTCCACTGGTAATGTCTGTGATTACAAACGGCAGGAAATGTAGGAAGAATCTATTTGCTTTTATTTCAAGTGGTTCTTCCAAGTTTTTAATCATTTCTGGAAACTCTAATTGCGTATTTTAAGAGTTTAACCACAACTAGAGAGTTTTCTTACAACTATGTACTGGAACCGTAAGGATTTTAACAGAGTCATACAAAAGTCGCCAGAGTAATGCGGCCTCAATTGTAAAAATAAGCTGTACAGTCCTCACTTACAGTCTTTCTACACAAGTTTTGAGCTATATAAACAAGAATTCCTAATATTTGAAAGCAAATTCAAGTGAAAACGCTCCCTAAAATGCCCGGAGCTGTACTTGTTATCAATTTTCAGGACATTTCCCAGGACTCCACTGGTAATCTCCCTGATTGAAAACGTCAGGAAATGTATTAAGAATGTATTTACTTCCATTTCAAGAGTTTCTTACAAGTTTTTAATCATTTCTGGAAACAATAATTGCGTATTTTAAGAGCTTTACCACAATTCGAGAGTTTTCTCCCAAGTATGTACTGGAACTGTCAGGATGTTAACTATTCACACAAAGACACCAGAGAAATTCGGCCTCAATTGTACACATCAGCAGTGTAGTCCTCACTTACAGTCTTTCTACGCAAATTTTGAGCTCTATAAACATGGATTCCAAATATCTGAAAGCAAATTCAAGTGAACACGCTCCCTAAATTGCCCGGAGTTGTAAATATTATCAGTTTGCTGGTCATTTCACAGCTTTCCACTGGTAATGTCTGTGATTACAAATGGCAGGAAATGTAGGAAGAATCTATTTACTTTTATTTCAAGTGGTTCTTCAAGTTTTTAATCACTTCTCCAAACTCTAATTGCGTATTTTAAGAGTTTTACCACAACTAGAGAGTTTTCTTACAACTATGTAATGGAACCGTAAAGATTTTAACAGTCATACAAAAGTCGCCAGAGTAATGCGGCCTTAATTGTAAAGGTACGAAGTAAAGAGCTCACTTACAGCCTTTCTACACAAATTTTGAGCTGTATAAACAAGAATTCCTAATATTTGAAAGCAAATTCAAGTGAAATCGCTCCCTAAAGTGCCCGGAGTTGTAAATATTATCAGTTTGCTGGTCATTTCACAGCTTTCCACTGGTAATGTCTGTGATTACAAACGGCAAGAAATGTTGGAAGAATCTATTTACTTTTATTTCAGGTGGTTCTTCCAAGTTTTTAATCATTTCTGGACACTCTGATTGCGTATTTTAAGAGTTTTACCACAACTAGAGAGTTTTCTTACAACTATGTACTGGAACCGTAAGGATTTTAACAGAGTCATACAAAAGTCGCCAGAGTAATGCGGCCTCAATTGTAAACATAAGCAGTACAGTCCTCACTTACAGTCTTTCTACACAAGTTTTGAGCTATATAAACAAGAATAACTAATATTTGAAAGCAAATTCAAGTGAAAACGCTCCCTAAAGTGCCCGGAGTTGTAAATATTATCAGTTTTCTGGTCATTTCACGGCTTTCCACTGGTAATGTCTGTGATTACAAACGGCAGGAAATGTTCGAAGAATCTATTTACTTTTATTTCAAGTGGTTCTTCCAAGTTTTTAATCATTTCTAGAAACTCTAATTGCGTATTTTAAGAGTTTTACCACAACTAGAGAGTTTTCTTACAACTATGTACTGGAACCTTAAAGATTATAACAGAGTCATAAAAAAGTCGCCAGAGTAATGCAGCCTCAATTGTAAACATACGCAGAATAGACCTCACTTACAAGCTTTCTACACAAATTTTGAGCTGTATAAACAAGAATTCCTAATATTTGAAACCAAGTTCAAGTGAAACCGCTCCCTAAAGGGCCCGGAGTTGTAAATATTATCAGTTTGCTGGTCATTTCACGGCTTTCCACTGGTAATGTCTGTGATTACAAACGGCAGGAAATGTAGGAAGAATCTATTTACTTTTATTTCAAGTGGTTCTTCCAAGTTTTAATCATTTCTGGAAACTCTAATTGCGTATTTTAAGAGTTTTACCACAACTAGAGAGTTTTCTTACATATATGTACTGGAACCGTAAGGATTTTAACAGAGTCATACAAAAGAAGCCAGAGTAATGCGGCCTCAATTGTAAACATAAGCAGTACAGTCCTCACTTACTGTCTTTCTACACAAGTTTTGAGCTATATAAGCAAGACTTCCTAATATTTTAAAGCAAATTCAAGTGAAAACGCTCCCTAAAATTCCCGGAGTTGTAAATGTTATCAGTTTGCTGGTCATTTCACGGCTTTCCACTGGTAATGTCTGTGATTACAAACGGCAGGAAATGTTGGAAGAATCTATTTACGTTTATTTCAAGTGGTTCTTCCAGTTTTTAATCATTTCTGGACACTCTAATTGCGTATTTTAAGAGTTTAACCACAACTAGAGAGTTTTCTTACAACTATGTACTGGAACCGTAAGGATTTTAACAGAGTCATACAAAAGTCGCCAGAGTAATGCGGCCTCAATTGTAAAAATAAGCTGTACAGTCCTCACTTACAGTCTTTCTACACAAGTTTTGAGCTATATAAACAAGAATTCCTAATATTTGAAAGCAAATTCAAGTGAAAACGCTCCCTAAAATGCCCGGAGCTGTACTTGTTATCAATTTTCAGGACATTTCCCAGGACTCCACTGGTAATCTCCCTGATTGAAAACGTCAGGAAATGTATTAAGAATGTATTTACTTCCATTTCAAGAGTTTCTTACAAGTTTTTAATCATTTCTGGAAACAATAATTGCGTATTTTAAGAGCTTTACCACAATTCGAGAGTTTTCTCCCAAGTATGTACTGGAACTGTCAGGATGTTAACTATTCACACAAAGACACCAGAGAAATTCGGCCTCAATTGTACACATCAGCAGTGTAGTCCTCACTTACAGTCTTTCTACGCAAATTTTGAGCTCTATAAACATGGATTCCAAATATCTGAAAGCAAATTCAAGTGAACACGCTCCCTAAATTGCCCGGAGTTGTAAATATTATCAGTTTGCTGGTCATTTCACAGCTTTCCACTGGTAATGTCTGTGATTACAAATGGCAGGAAATGTAGGAAGAATCTATTTACTTTTATTTCAAGTGGTTCTTCAAGTTTTTAATCACTTCTCCAAACTCTAATTGCGTATTTTAAGAGTTTTACCACAACTAGAGAGTTTTCTTACAACTATGTACTGGAACCGTAAAGATTTTAACAGTCATACAAAAGTCGCCAGAGTAATGCGGCCTTAATTGTAAAGGTACGAAGTAAAGAGCTCACTTACAGCCTTTCTACACAAATTTTGAGCTGTATAAACAAGAATTCCTAATATTTGAAAGCAAATTCAAGTGAAATCGCTCCCTAAAGTGCCCGGAGTTGTAAATATTATCAGTTTGCTGGTCATTTCACAGCTTTCCACTGGTAATGTCTGTGATTACAAACGGCAAGAAATGTTGGAAGAATCTATTTACTTTTATTTCAGGTGGTTCTTCCAAGTTTTTAATCATTTCTGGACACTCTGATTGCGTATTTTAAGAGTTTTACCACAACTAGAGAGTTTTCTTACAACTATGTACTGGAACCTTAAAGATTATAACAGAGTCATACAAAAGTCGCCAGAGTAATGCGGCCTCAATTGTAAACATACGCAGTATAGACCTCACTTACAGGCTTACTAAACAAATTTTGAGCTGTATAAACAAGAATTCCTAATATTTGAAAGCAAGTTCAAGTGAAAACGCTCCCTAAGGTGCCCGTAGTTGTAAATATTATCAGTTTGCTGGTCATTTCACGGCTTTCCACTGGTAATGTCTGTGATTACAAACGGCAGGAAATGTAGGAAGAATCTATTTGCTTTTATTTCAAGTGGTTCTTCCAAGTTTTTAATCATTTCTGGAAACTCTAATTGCGTATTTTAAGAGTTTAACCACAACTAGAGAGTTTTCTTACAACTATGTACTGGAACCGTAAGGATTTTAACAGAGTCATACAAAAGTCGCCAGAGTAATGCGGCCTCAATTGTAAAAATAAGCTGTACAGTCCTCACTTACAGTCTTTCTACACAAGTTTTGAGCTATATAAACAAGAATTCCTAATATTTGAAAGCAAATTCAAGTGAAAACGCTCCCTAAAATGCCCGGAGCTGTACTTGTTATCAATTTTCAGGACATTTCCCAGGACTCCACTGGTAATCTCCCTGATTGAAAACGTCAGGAAATGTATTAAGAATGTATTTACTTCCATTTCAAGAGTTTCTTACAAGTTTTTAATCATTTCTGGAAACAATAATTGCGTATTTTAAGAGCTTTACCACAATTCGAGAGTTTTCTCCCAAGTATGTACTGGAACTGTCAGGATGTTAACTATTCACACAAAGACACCAGAGAAATTCGGCCTCAATTGTACACATCAGCAGTGTAGTCCTCACTTACAGTCTTTCTACGCAAATTTTGAGCTCTATAAACATGGATTCCAAATATCTGAAAGCAAATTCAAGTGAACACGCTCCCTAAATTGCCCGGAGTTGTAAATATTATCAGTTTGCTGGTCATTTCACAGCTTTCCACTGGTAATGTCTGTGATTACAAATGGCAGGAAATGTAGGAAGAATCTATTTACTTTTATTTCAAGTGGTTCTTCAAGTTTTTAATCACTTCTCCAAACTCTAATTGCGTATTTTAAGAGTTTTACCACAACTAGAGAGTTTTCTTACAACTATGTAATGGAACCGTAAAGATTTTAACAGTCATACAAAAGTCGCCAGAGTAATGCGGCCTTAATTGTAAAGGTACGAAGTAAAGAGCTCACTTACAGCCTTTCTACACAAATTTTGAGCTGTATAAACAAGAATTCCTAATATTTGAAAGCAAATTCAAGTGAAATCGCTCCCTAAAGTGCCCGGAGTTGTAAATATTATCAGTTTGCTGGTCATTTCACAGCTTTCCACTGGTAATGTCTGTGATTACAAACGGCAAGAAATGTTGGAAGAATCTATTTACTTTTATTTCAGGTGGTTCTTCCAAGTTTTTAATCATTTCTGGACACTCTGATTGCGTATTTTAAGAGTTTTACCACAACTAGAGAGTTTTCTTACAACTATGTACTGGAACCGTAAGGATTTTAACAGAGTCATACAAAAGTCGCCAGAGTAATGCGGCCTCAATTGTAAACATAAGCAGTACAGTCCTCACTTACAGTCTTTCTACACAAGTTTTGAGCTATATAAACAAGAATAACTAATATTTGAAAGCAAATTCAAGTGAAAACGCTCCCTAAAGTGCCCGGAGTTGTAAATATTATCAGTTTTCTGGTCATTTCACGGCTTTCCACTGGTAATGTCTGTGATTACAAACGGCAGGAAATGTTCGAAGAATCTATTTACTTTTATTTCAAGTGGTTCTTCCAAGTTTTTAATCATTTCTAGAAACTCTAATTGCGTATTTTAAGAGTTTTACCACAACTAGAGAGTTTTCTTACAACTATGTACTGGAACCTTAAAGATTATAACAGAGTCATAAAAAAGTCGCCAGAGTAATGCAGCCTCAATTGTAAACATACGCAGAATAGACCTCACTTACAAGCTTTCTACACAAATTTTGAGCTGTATAAACAAGAATTCCTAATATTTGAAACCAAGTTCAAGTGAAACCGCTCCCTAAAGGGCCCGGAGTTGTAAATATTATCAGTTTGCTGGTCATTTCACGGCTTTCCACTGGTAATGTCTGTGATTACAAACGGCAGGAAATGTAGGAAGAATCTATTTACTTTTATTTCAAGTGGTTCTTCCAAGTTTTAATCATTTCTGGAAACTCTAATTGCGTATTTTAAGAGTTTTACCACAACTAGAGAGTTTTCTTACATATATGTACTGGAACCGTAAGGATTTTAACAGAGTCATACAAAAGAAGCCAGAGTAATGCGGCCTCAATTGTAAACATAAGCAGTACAGTCCTCACTTACTGTCTTTCTACACAAGTTTTGAGCTATATAAGCAAGACTTCCTAATATTTTAAAGCAAATTCAAGTGAAAACGCTCCCTAAAATTCCCGGAGTTGTAAATGTTATCAGTTTGCTGGTCATTTCACGGCTTTCCACTGGTAATGTCTGTGATTACAAACGGCAGGAAATGTTGGAAGAATCTATTTACGTTTATTTCAAGTGGTTCTTCCAGTTTTTAATCATTTCTGGACACTCTAATTGCGTATTTTAAGAGTTTAACCACAACTAGAGAGTTTTCTTACAACTATGTACTGGAACCGTAAGGATTTTAACAGAGTCATACAAAAGTCGCCAGAGTAATGCGGCCTCAATTGTAAAAATAAGCTGTACAGTCCTCACTTACAGTCTTTCTACACAAGTTTTGAGCTATATAAACAAGAATTCCTAATATTTGAAAGCAAATTCAAGTGAAAACGCTCCCTAAAATGCCCGGAGCTGTACTTGTTATCAATTTTCAGGACATTTCCCAGGACTCCACTGGTAATCTCCCTGATTGAAAACGTCAGGAAATGTATTAAGAATGTATTTACTTCCATTTCAAGAGTTTCTTACAAGTTTTTAATCATTTCTGGAAACAATAATTGCGTATTTTAAGAGCTTTACCACAATTCGAGAGTTTTCTCCCAAGTATGTACTGGAACTGTCAGGATGTTAACTATTCACACAAAGACACCAGAGAAATTCGGCCTCAATTGTACACATCAGCAGTGTAGTCCTCACTTACAGTCTTTCTACGCAAATTTTGAGCTCTATAAACATGGATTCCAAATATCTGAAAGCAAATTCAAGTGAACACGCTCCCTAAATTGCCCGGAGTTGTAAATATTATCAGTTTGCTGGTCATTTCACAGCTTTCCACTGGTAATGTCTGTGATTACAAATGGCAGGAAATGTAGGAAGAATCTATTTACTTTTATTTCAAGTGGTTCTTCAAGTTTTTAATCACTTCTCCAAACTCTAATTGCGTATTTTAAGAGTTTTACCACAACTAGAGAGTTTTCTTACAACTATGTACTGGAACCGTAAAGATTTTAACAGTCATACAAAAGTCGCCAGAGTAATGCGGCCTTAATTGTAAAGGTACGAAGTAAAGAGCTCACTTACAGCCTTTCTACACAAATTTTGAGCTGTATAAACAAGAATTCCTAATATTTGAAAGCAAATTCAAGTGAAATCGCTCCCTAAAGTGCCCGGAGTTGTAAATATTATCAGTTTGCTGGTCATTTCACAGCTTTCCACTGGTAATGTCTGTGATTACAAACGGCAAGAAATGTTGGAAGAATCTATTTACTTTTATTTCAGGTGGTTCTTCCAAGTTTTTAATCATTTCTGGACACTCTGATTGCGTATTTTAAGAGTTTTACCACAACTAGAGAGTTTTCTTACAACTATGTACTGGAACCTTAAAGATTATAACAGAGTCATACAAAAGTCGCCAGAGTAATGCGGCCTCAATTGTAAACATACGCAGTATAGACCTCACTTACAGGCTTACTAAACAAATTTTGAGCTGTATAAACAAGAATTCCTAATATTTGAAAGCAAGTTCAAGTGAAAACGCTCCCTAAGGTGCCCGTAGTTGTAAATATTATCAGTTTGCTGGTCATTTCACGGCTTTCCACTGGTAATGTCTGTGATTACAAACGGCAGGAAATGTAGGAAGAATCTATTTGCTTTTATTTCAAGTGGTTCTTCCAAGTTTTTAATCATTTCTGGAAACTCTAATTGCGTATTTTAAGAGTTTAACCACAACTAGAGAGTTTTCTTACAACTATGTACTGGAACCGTAAGGATTTTAACAGAGTCATACAAAAGTCGCCAGAGTAATGCGGCCTCAATTGTAAAAATAAGCTGTACAGTCCTCACTTACAGTCTTTCTACACAAGTTTTGAGCTATATAAACAAGAATTCCTAATATTTGAAAGCAAATTCAAGTGAAAACGCTCCCTAAAATGCCCGGAGCTGTACTTGTTATCAATTTTCAGGACATTTCCCAGGACTCCACTGGTAATCTCCCTGATTGAAAACGTCAGGAAATGTATTAAGAATGTATTTACTTCCATTTCAAGAGTTTCTTACAAGTTTTTAATCATTTCTGGAAACAATAATTGCGTATTTTAAGAGCTTTACCACAATTCGAGAGTTTTCTCCCAAGTATGTACTGGAACTGTCAGGATGTTAACTATTCACACAAAGACACCAGAGAAATTCGGCCTCAATTGTACACATCAGCAGTGTAGTCCTCACTTACAGTCTTTCTACGCAAATTTTGAGCTCTATAAACATGGATTCCAAATATCTGAAAGCAAATTCAAGTGAACACGCTCCCTAAATTGCCCGGAGTTGTAAATATTATCAGTTTGCTGGTCATTTCACAGCTTTCCACTGGTAATGTCTGTGATTACAAATGGCAGGAAATGTAGGAAGAATCTATTTACTTTTATTTCAAGTGGTTCTTCAAGTTTTTAATCACTTCTCCAAACTCTAATTGCGTATTTTAAGAGTTTTACCACAACTAGAGAGTTTTCTTACAACTATGTAATGGAACCGTAAAGATTTTAACAGTCATACAAAAGTCGCCAGAGTAATGCGGCCTTAATTGTAAAGGTACGAAGTAAAGAGCTCACTTACAGCCTTTCTACACAAATTTTGAGCTGTATAAACAAGAATTCCTAATATTTGAAAGCAAATTCAAGTGAAATCGCTCCCTAAAGTGCCCGGAGTTGTAAATATTATCAGTTTGCTGGTCATTTCACAGCTTTCCACTGGTAATGTCTGTGATTACAAACGGCAAGAAATGTTGGAAGAATCTATTTACTTTTATTTCAGGTGGTTCTTCCAAGTTTTTAATCATTTCTGGACACTCTGATTGCGTATTTTAAGAGTTTTACCACAACTAGAGAGTTTTCTTACAACTATGTACTGGAACCGTAAGGATTTTAACAGAGTCATACAAAAGTCGCCAGAGTAATGCGGCCTCAATTGTAAACATAAGCAGTACAGTCCTCACTTACAGTCTTTCTACACAAGTTTTGAGCTATATAAACAAGAATAACTAATATTTGAAAGCAAATTCAAGTGAAAACGCTCCCTAAAGTGCCCGGAGTTGTAAATATTATCAGTTTTCTGGTCATTTCACGGCTTTCCACTGGTAATGTCTGTGATTACAAACGGCAGGAAATGTTCGAAGAATCTATTTACTTTTATTTCAAGTGGTTCTTCCAAGTTTTTAATCATTTCTAGAAACTCTAATTGCGTATTTTAAGAGTTTTACCACAACTAGAGAGTTTTCTTACAACTATGTACTGGAACCTTAAAGATTATAACAGAGTCATAAAAAAGTCGCCAGAGTAATGCAGCCTCAATTGTAAACATACGCAGAATAGACCTCACTTACAAGCTTTCTACACAAATTTTGAGCTGTATAAACAAGAATTCCTAATATTTGAAACCAAGTTCAAGTGAAACCGCTCCCTAAAGGGCCCGGAGTTGTAAATATTATCAGTTTGCTGGTCATTTCACGGCTTTCCACTGGTAATGTCTGTGATTACAAACGGCAGGAAATGTAGGAAGAATCTATTTACTTTTATTTCAAGTGGTTCTTCCAAGTTTTAATCATTTCTGGAAACTCTAATTGCGTATTTTAAGAGTTTTACCACAACTAGAGAGTTTTCTTACATATATGTACTGGAACCGTAAGGATTTTAACAGAGTCATACAAAAGAAGCCAGAGTAATGCGGCCTCAATTGTAAACATAAGCAGTACAGTCCTCACTTACTGTCTTTCTACACAAGTTTTGAGCTATATAAGCAAGACTTCCTAATATTTTAAAGCAAATTCAAGTGAAAACGCTCCCTAAAATTCCCGGAGTTGTAAATGTTATCAGTTTGCTGGTCATTTCACGGCTTTCCACTGGTAATGTCTGTGATTACAAACGGCAGGAAATGTTGGAAGAATCTATTTACGTTTATTTCAAGTGGTTCTTCCAGTTTTTAATCATTTCTGGACACTCTAATTGCGTATTTTAAGAGTTTAACCACAACTAGAGAGTTTTCTTACAACTATGTACTGGAACCGTAAGGATTTTAACAGAGTCATACAAAAGTCGCCAGAGTAATGCGGCCTCAATTGTAAAAATAAGCTGTACAGTCCTCACTTACAGTCTTTCTACACAAGTTTTGAGCTATATAAACAAGAATTCCTAATATTTGAAAGCAAATTCAAGTGAAAACGCTCCCTAAAATGCCCGGAGCTGTACTTGTTATCAATTTTCAGGACATTTCCCAGGACTCCACTGGTAATCTCCCTGATTGAAAACGTCAGGAAATGTATTAAGAATGTATTTACTTCCATTTCAAGAGTTTCTTACAAGTTTTTAATCATTTCTGGAAACAATAATTGCGTATTTTAAGAGCTTTACCACAATTCGAGAGTTTTCTCCCAAGTATGTACTGGAACTGTCAGGATGTTAACTATTCACACAAAGACACCAGAGAAATTCGGCCTCAATTGTACACATCAGCAGTGTAGTCCTCACTTACAGTCTTTCTACGCAAATTTTGAGCTCTATAAACATGGATTCCAAATATCTGAAAGCAAATTCAAGTGAACACGCTCCCTAAATTGCCCGGAGTTGTAAATATTATCAGTTTGCTGGTCATTTCACAGCTTTCCACTGGTAATGTCTGTGATTACAAATGGCAGGAAATGTAGGAAGAATCTATTTACTTTTATTTCAAGTGGTTCTTCAAGTTTTTAATCACTTCTCCAAACTCTAATTGCGTATTTTAAGAGTTTTACCACAACTAGAGAGTTTTCTTACAACTATGTACTGGAACCGTAAAGATTTTAACAGTCATACAAAAGTCGCCAGAGTAATGCGGCCTTAATTGTAAAGGTACGAAGTAAAGAGCTCACTTACAGCCTTTCTACACAAATTTTGAGCTGTATAAACAAGAATTCCTAATATTTGAAAGCAAATTCAAGTGAAATCGCTCCCTAAAGTGCCCGGAGTTGTAAATATTATCAGTTTGCTGGTCATTTCACAGCTTTCCACTGGTAATGTCTGTGATTACAAACGGCAAGAAATGTTGGAAGAATCTATTTACTTTTATTTCAGGTGGTTCTTCCAAGTTTTTAATCATTTCTGGACACTCTGATTGCGTATTTTAAGAGTTTTACCACAACTAGAGAGTTTTCTTACAACTATGTACTGGAACCTTAAAGATTATAACAGAGTCATACAAAAGTCGCCAGAGTAATGCGGCCTCAATTGTAAACATACGCAGTATAGACCTCACTTACAGGCTTACTAAACAAATTTTGAGCTGTATAAACAAGAATTCCTAATATTTGAAAGCAAGTTCAAGTGAAAACGCTCCCTAAGGTGCCCGTAGTTGTAAATATTATCAGTTTGCTGGTCATTTCACGGCTTTCCACTGGTAATGTCTGTGATTACAAACGGCAGGAAATGTAGGAAGAATCTATTTGCTTTTATTTCAAGTGGTTCTTCCAAGTTTTTAATCATTTCTGGAAACTCTAATTGCGTATTTTAAGAGTTTAACCACAACTAGAGAGTTTTCTTACAACTATGTACTGGAACCGTAAGGATTTTAACAGAGTCATACAAAAGTCGCCAGAGTAATGCGGCCTCAATTGTAAAAATAAGCTGTACAGTCCTCACTTACAGTCTTTCTACACAAGTTTTGAGCTATATAAACAAGAATTCCTAATATTTGAAAGCAAATTCAAGTGAAAACGCTCCCTAAAATGCCCGGAGCTGTACTTGTTATCAATTTTCAGGACATTTCCCAGGACTCCACTGGTAATCTCCCTGATTGAAAACGTCAGGAAATGTATTAAGAATGTATTTACTTCCATTTCAAGAGTTTCTTACAAGTTTTTAATCATTTCTGGAAACAATAATTGCGTATTTTAAGAGCTTTACCACAATTCGAGAGTTTTCTCCCAAGTATGTACTGGAACTGTCAGGATGTTAACTATTCACACAAAGACACCAGAGAAATTCGGCCTCAATTGTACACATCAGCAGTGTAGTCCTCACTTACAGTCTTTCTACGCAAATTTTGAGCTCTATAAACATGGATTCCAAATATCTGAAAGCAAATTCAAGTGAACACGCTCCCTAAATTGCCCGGAGTTGTAAATATTATCAGTTTGCTGGTCATTTCACAGCTTTCCACTGGTAATGTCTGTGATTACAAATGGCAGGAAATGTAGGAAGAATCTATTTACTTTTATTTCAAGTGGTTCTTCAAGTTTTTAATCACTTCTCCAAACTCTAATTGCGTATTTTAAGAGTTTTACCACAACTAGAGAGTTTTCTTACAACTATGTAATGGAACCGTAAAGATTTTAACAGTCATACAAAAGTCGCCAGAGTAATGCGGCCTTAATTGTAAAGGTACGAAGTAAAGAGCTCACTTACAGCCTTTCTACACAAATTTTGAGCTGTATAAACAAGAATTCCTAATATTTGAAAGCAAATTCAAGTGAAATCGCTCCCTAAAGTGCCCGGAGTTGTAAATATTATCAGTTTGCTGGTCATTTCACAGCTTTCCACTGGTAATGTCTGTGATTACAAACGGCAAGAAATGTTGGAAGAATCTATTTACTTTTATTTCAGGTGGTTCTTCCAAGTTTTTAATCATTTCTGGACACTCTGATTGCGTATTTTAAGAGTTTTACCACAACTAGAGAGTTTTCTTACAACTATGTACTGGAACCGTAAGGATTTTAACAGAGTCATACAAAAGTCGCCAGAGTAATGCGGCCTCAATTGTAAACATAAGCAGTACAGTCCTCACTTACAGTCTTTCTACACAAGTTTTGAGCTATATAAACAAGAATAACTAATATTTGAAAGCAAATTCAAGTGAAAACGCTCCCTAAAGTGCCCGGAGTTGTAAATATTATCAGTTTTCTGGTCATTTCACGGCTTTCCACTGGTAATGTCTGTGATTACAAACGGCAGGAAATGTTCGAAGAATCTATTTACTTTTATTTCAAGTGGTTCTTCCAAGTTTTTAATCATTTCTAGAAACTCTAATTGCGTATTTTAAGAGTTTTACCACAACTAGAGAGTTTTCTTACAACTATGTACTGGAACCTTAAAGATTATAACAGAGTCATAAAAAAGTCGCCAGAGTAATGCAGCCTCAATTGTAAACATACGCAGAATAGACCTCACTTACAAGCTTTCTACACAAATTTTGAGCTGTATAAACAAGAATTCCTAATATTTGAAACCAAGTTCAAGTGAAACCGCTCCCTAAAGGGCCCGGAGTTGTAAATATTATCAGTTTGCTGGTCATTTCACGGCTTTCCACTGGTAATGTCTGTGATTACAAACGGCAGGAAATGTAGGAAGAATCTATTTACTTTTATTTCAAGTGGTTCTTCCAAGTTTTAATCATTTCTGGAAACTCTAATTGCGTATTTTAAGAGTTTTACCACAACTAGAGAGTTTTCTTACATATATGTACTGGAACCGTAAGGATTTTAACAGAGTCATACAAAAGAAGCCAGAGTAATGCGGCCTCAATTGTAAACATAAGCAGTACAGTCCTCACTTACTGTCTTTCTACACAAGTTTTGAGCTATATAAGCAAGACTTCCTAATATTTTAAAGCAAATTCAAGTGAAAACGCTCCCTAAAATTCCCGGAGTTGTAAATGTTATCAGTTTGCTGGTCATTTCACGGCTTTCCACTGGTAATGTCTGTGATTACAAACGGCAGGAAATGTTGGAAGAATCTATTTACGTTTATTTCAAGTGGTTCTTCCAGTTTTTAATCATTTCTGGACACTCTAATTGCGTATTTTAAGAGTTTAACCACAACTAGAGAGTTTTCTTACAACTATGTACTGGAACCGTAAGGATTTTAACAGAGTCATACAAAAGTCGCCAGAGTAATGCGGCCTCAATTGTAAAAATAAGCTGTACAGTCCTCACTTACAGTCTTTCTACACAAGTTTTGAGCTATATAAACAAGAATTCCTAATATTTGAAAGCAAATTCAAGTGAAAACGCTCCCTAAAATGCCCGGAGCTGTACTTGTTATCAATTTTCAGGACATTTCCCAGGACTCCACTGGTAATCTCCCTGATTGAAAACGTCAGGAAATGTATTAAGAATGTATTTACTTCCATTTCAAGAGTTTCTTACAAGTTTTTAATCATTTCTGGAAACAATAATTGCGTATTTTAAGAGCTTTACCACAATTCGAGAGTTTTCTCCCAAGTATGTACTGGAACTGTCAGGATGTTAACTATTCACACAAAGACACCAGAGAAATTCGGCCTCAATTGTACACATCAGCAGTGTAGTCCTCACTTACAGTCTTTCTACGCAAATTTTGAGCTCTATAAACATGGATTCCAAATATCTGAAAGCAAATTCAAGTGAACACGCTCCCTAAATTGCCCGGAGTTGTAAATATTATCAGTTTGCTGGTCATTTCACAGCTTTCCACTGGTAATGTCTGTGATTACAAATGGCAGGAAATGTAGGAAGAATCTATTTACTTTTATTTCAAGTGGTTCTTCAAGTTTTTAATCACTTCTCCAAACTCTAATTGCGTATTTTAAGAGTTTTACCACAACTAGAGAGTTTTCTTACAACTATGTACTGGAACCGTAAAGATTTTAACAGTCATACAAAAGTCGCCAGAGTAATGCGGCCTTAATTGTAAAGGTACGAAGTAAAGAGCTCACTTACAGCCTTTCTACACAAATTTTGAGCTGTATAAACAAGAATTCCTAATATTTGAAAGCAAATTCAAGTGAAATCGCTCCCTAAAGTGCCCGGAGTTGTAAATATTATCAGTTTGCTGGTCATTTCACAGCTTTCCACTGGTAATGTCTGTGATTACAAACGGCAAGAAATGTTGGAAGAATCTATTTACTTTTATTTCAGGTGGTTCTTCCAAGTTTTTAATCATTTCTGGACACTCTGATTGCGTATTTTAAGAGTTTTACCACAACTAGAGAGTTTTCTTACAACTATGTACTGGAACCTTAAAGATTATAACAGAGTCATACAAAAGTCGCCAGAGTAATGCGGCCTCAATTGTAAACATACGCAGTATAGACCTCACTTACAGGCTTACTAAACAAATTTTGAGCTGTATAAACAAGAATTCCTAATATTTGAAAGCAAGTTCAAGTGAAAACGCTCCCTAAGGTGCCCGTAGTTGTAAATATTATCAGTTTGCTGGTCATTTCACGGCTTTCCACTGGTAATGTCTGTGATTACAAACGGCAGGAAATGTAGGAAGAATCTATTTGCTTTTATTTCAAGTGGTTCTTCCAAGTTTTTAATCATTTCTGGAAACTCTAATTGCGTATTTTAAGAGTTTAACCACAACTAGAGAGTTTTCTTACAACTATGTACTGGAACCGTAAGGATTTTAACAGAGTCATACAAAAGTCGCCAGAGTAATGCGGCCTCAATTGTAAAAATAAGCTGTACAGTCCTCACTTACAGTCTTTCTACACAAGTTTTGAGCTATATAAACAAGAATTCCTAATATTTGAAAGCAAATTCAAGTGAAAACGCTCCCTAAAATGCCCGGAGCTGTACTTGTTATCAATTTTCAGGACATTTCCCAGGACTCCACTGGTAATCTCCCTGATTGAAAACGTCAGGAAATGTATTAAGAATGTATTTACTTCCATTTCAAGAGTTTCTTACAAGTTTTTAATCATTTCTGGAAACAATAATTGCGTATTTTAAGAGCTTTACCACAATTCGAGAGTTTTCTCCCAAGTATGTACTGGAACTGTCAGGATGTTAACTATTCACACAAAGACACCAGAGAAATTC